>NC_086453.1:180241198-180416198 GCF_028390025.1 Pseudophryne corroboree | reverse complement strand
TTGAGGATAAAATAGGGAAAGATCAAGAAGAACCACTTCCTCCTAGTGCTGAAGCTGCTGCCACTAGCCATGACATAGACGATGAAATGCCATCAACGTCGTCTGCCAAGGCCGATGCCCAATGTGATAGTAGAGGGCGTGTAAAATCCAAAAAGCCAAGGTTCAGTAAAAAGGACCAAAAAAAGAAATGTAAATCATCTGAGGAGAAACATAAACTTGCCAATATGCCATTTTTACGACACGGAGTGGCAAGGAAAGGCTGAGTCCCTGGCCTATGTTCATGGCTAGTGGTTCAGCTTCACATGACGATGGAAGCCCTCATCCTTCCGCAAGAAAAATAAAAAGAGTTAAGCTGGAAAGAGCACAGAAAAGAACTGTGCACTCTGAGATGGTATCACAAATCCCCGAGGAGAGTTCAATTGTGTCGGTGGTTGTGATGCCTGGCCTTCCCAACACTGGACGGGAAGAGGTGGCTTCTTCCACCATTTGCACGCCCCCTGCAAATGCTGGAAGGAGCACTCACAGTCCAGTTCCTGATACTCAAATTGAAGCTGTCACTGTTGAACTACAGCAGGATGAGGATATGGGTGTTGCTGGCGTTGAGGAGGAAGTTGACGATGAGGATTCTGATAGTGATGTGGTTTGTTTAAGTCAGGCACCAGAGGAGACACCTGTTGTCCTTGGGACGAAGAAGCCCATTGTGATGCCTGGGCAAACTACGAAAAAAGCCACCTCTTTGGTGTGGAATTATTTCTCCTCAAATCCGGACAACAAATGTCAAGCCATCTGTTGCCTCTGTCAATCTGTAATAAGTAGGGGTAAGGATGTTAACCACCTAGGAACATCCTCCCTTATATGTCACCTGCTGCGCATTCATCAGAAATCAATGTCAAGTTCAGAAACTTTGGGTAAGAGCGTAAGCAGTCCACTGACACCTAAATCCCTTCTTCCTGCTGTACCCAAGCTCCTGCAAGCCTCACCACCAACTCCCTCAACGTCAACTTCCTCCTCTGTCAGGAACGTCCGTTGTCCTGCAGGCCATGTTACTGTCAAGACTGATGAGTCCTCTCCTAACCGGGATTCCTCAGTAGGATCTTTGAGTGGTACGCCTGCTGTTGCTGCCACTGCTGTTGTTGCTGCTGGGAGTCGATCGTCATCCCAGAGGGGAAGTCGGAAGACCACTTGTACTACTTCCAGTAAGCAATTGACTGTCCTTTGTGAGGAAGATGAAATATGACAGCAGTCATCCTTTTGCAAAGTAGATAACTGAGGCCTTGACAGCTATGTTGGTGTGAGAGGTGCATCCGGTATCCACCATTAGTTCAGAGTCTCTTAAAGATTTTTTGGAGGTAGTGTGTCCCCGGTATTAAATCCCATCTAGGTTCCACTTCTCTAGGCAGGCGATACCGAGAATGTACACAGACGTCAGAAAAAGAGTCACTAGTGTCCTAAAAAATGTGGTTGTATCCAGTGTCCACTTAACCACGGACATGTGGACAAGTGGAACAGGGCAGACTAAGGACTATATGATTGTAACAGCCCACTGGGTAGATGTATAGCCTCCCGCAGCGGCACCAGTAGCAGCATCTTGCAAACGCCAACTCATTCCTAGGCAGGCTATGCTATGTATCACCGCTTTCCATAAGAGTCACAAAGCTGACAACCTCTTACGGAAACTGTGGAACATCATCGCAGAATGGCTTACCCCAACTGGACTCTCCTGGGGATTTGTGATATCGGACAACGCCACCGATATTGTGCATGCACTACAACTGGGAAAATCCATCACGTCCCATGTTTTGCACATACAATTAATTTGGTGGTGCTGAATTTTTAAAAAAATGACATGGGTGTGCAGGAGATGCTGTCGGTGGCCCGAAAAATTTCAGGACACTTTCAGCATTCTGCCACTGCGTGCCGAACACTGGAGCACCAGCAAACACTCCAGAACCTGCCCCGCCATCAACTGAAGCAAGAGCTGGTAATGAGGTGGAATTCAACACTCTATATGCTTCAGAGGTGAGGAGCAGCAAAAGGCCATTCAAGCCTATACATCCACCTACAATATAGGCAAAGCAGGGGGAATGCACCTGACTCAAGCACAGTGGAGAATGATTTCCGTCTTGTGCAAGGTTCTCCAACCCTTCGAACTTGCCACATGTGAAGTCAGTTCAGACACTGCCAGCTTGAGTCAGGTCATTCCCCTCATCAGGCTTTTGCAGCAGCAGCTAGAGAAATTGAAGGAGAGGCTAAGATGGAGCGATTCCGCAAAGTATGTGGGACTTGTGGATGGAGCCCTTCATTCGCTTTGCCAGGATTCAAGGGTGGTCAATCTGTTGAAATCAGAGCACTACATTTTGGCCACCGTGCTCGATCCTAGGTTTAAAGCCTACGTTGTAGCTCTCTTTCCAGCAGATACAAGTGTGCAGAGGTGCAAAGACCTGCTGGTTAGTAAATTGTCAACTCAAGTGGAACGTGACCCGTCAACAGCTCCTCCTTCAATTTCTCCCGCCACTGGGGCTGCAAGGTAAAGGATAACATTTCCTAGCCCACTCACTGGCGGTAATGCAGGGCAGTCAGGAGCAAAAGCTGACATCTGGTCCGGACTGAAGGACCTGCCAACGATTACTGACATGAACAGAAAAGAATACTACTACCTATATGCGCTATCCGACACAATTCAATACATGAGGTATAAATAAATAATTCACAAATATGACAGATAATTATTCCAAAAGTTCTGGTAAGTGGAAAAGTTCTGTAAAATTAATGATCAAAGAAAAAGGAAAGGGAAAGTTCTTGCGAGCAACAAAGGAATTTCCACCGGGTACACACCGTACTCACGTCGGTGCACAATGTTCAATGCTCATAAAGGTTTCTTTTTCCGGTCGGGACTTCGTTTAATGGATGTCCATTAGATGGAGTCTCTTCCTGCCGGTATACGATCTCCCATATAGGCCCGGAAATATAAACAGTAGAAACACCAATAGTGTAGTAGGTTTCAGCCAGTGTGTGAGAAATGACTGGTAATGATGACTAAAAACTATATGGACAGTGGAAGGATTCCTAACGTACCCAACTTACATAGGCACGTATGTGGATCCTTATATAAAGGTATCTTTTAACCAGTGGGAGGAAATTATTTATTTATACCTCATGTATTGAATTGTGTCGGATAGCTCATATAGGTAGTAGTATTCTTTTCTGTTCTTGTCCCATTGGAGATTGTGTGACATCTCCCTCTACATACCCATTGCAGCAATTCAGAGGGCGCGGTAAGATTTCAACGATTACTGACATGTCTACTGTCACTGCATATGATTCTGTCACCATTGAAAGAATGATGGAGGATTATATGAGTGACAGCATCCAAGTAGGCATGTCAGACAGTCCATACGTATACTGTCAGGAAAAAGAGGCAATTTGGAGGCCCTTGCACAAACTGGCTTTATTTTACCTAAGTTGCCCCCCCCCCCCCCCCTACAGTGTGTACTCCGAAAGAGTGTTTAATGCAGCCGGTAACCTTGTCAGCGATCGGCGTAGGAGGTTACTTCCACAAAATGTGGAGAAGATGATGTTCATCAAAATGAATTATAAAGTCTTCCGGGACGACCTTTACCAGCAATTGCCTCCAGAAAGTACACAGGAACCTGTGATGGTGGATTCCAGTGGGGACGAATTAATACTCTGAGGAGGAGGATGTACAAGGTGAAAGGGGTGAGGGTGAAATGATGATGATGAGGTAGACATCTTGCCTCTGTAGAGCCAGTTTGTGCAAGGAGAGATTGATTGCTTCTTTTTTGGGTGGGGGCCCAAACAAACCATTCATTTCAGCCACAGTCATGTGGCAGACCCTGTCACTGAAATGATTGGTTTGTTAAAGTGTGCATGTCCTGTTTCTTCAACATACGGGTGGGTGGGAGGGGCCAAGGACAATTCCATCTTGCACCTCTTTTTCTTCTTTGCATCATGTGCTGTTTGGGGACCAGTTTTTTAAGTGCCATCCTGTAACTGCAGTGCCACTCCTAGATGGGCCAGGTGTTTGTGACGCACACTTGTGTCGCTTAGCTTGGCCATCCAGCTACCTCATTGCACCTCTTTTTCTTCCTTACATCATGTGCTGTTTGGGGCCTATTTTTTAAATCTGCCATCCTGTCTGCCACTGCAGTGCCACTGCTACATGGGCCAGGTGTTTGTGCCGCACACTTGTGTCGCTTAGCTTAGTCATATAGCTACCTCATTGCACCTCTTTTACTTCTTTGCATCATGTGCTGTTTGGGACCTATTTTGTAAATCTGCCATCCTGTCCGCCACTGCAATGCCACTCATAGATGGGCCAGGTGTTTGTGCCGCACACTTGGGTCGCTTAGCTTAGTCATACAGCCACCTCGGTGCAACTTTTAGGCCTAAAAACAATATTGTGAGGTGTGTGGTGTTCAGAATAGACTGGAAATGAGTGGAAATTAATGCTATTGAGGTTAATAATACCGTAGGAGCAAACTTGCTTCACAGACCGCCAGCTACAGCAGGTTACTAACGGAGGCCGGGACACCCGAGGTTGCCGTGGTTACCAGATGACGTCATTTCCTGGATACCACAAGCAGGAACTTACCGGAAGCCCGGCCCCACGCCAGCTCCCGCTGCACGCTGCCACGGACACATTGGTGATGGGACACATAAAGGTAAGACTGTTCACACTGTGTTTTCTTGTTCTTTTCACAGCATACAGCCTTGAGAAAAGCGCCCTGTGCGGCGCTGAAACGTCGGCAAAGCTATGCCATTTATTCATGTGATTTTTCACTAAAATTCACTATTTTTTGCACCAGTCCTCAGAGTGCCGCCTGGTTCTTTTTGCTATTGGGAGTGTGCTATATCCTCCCTAGGAACCATAAGTGCTTGTATTTAATCACTTGGATGGCACCGGGGCAGTTGATTCTCATTTATAGGAGTGCCGGCCATTTGTGTCTTTATATATATATATATATATATATTTTACATTTTTAGACCCTAGGGCCCCCCTGTCTTTAGTACCCCAGGCCCCCCAATGCCTTAATCCAGCTCTGGTAAACACATTTCTGTTTTCGAGAATGCTGCCCCATTTACACCCCCAAATGGTTGCAGGCTGCAGCATGTCATTATGCTGTGGCTTAGGAAGTACTGTGTGTGATCTTGCAGAACAAGATCTGCACATGAGCAGTGCGGTATTTGCGCTTGCACAGATCTCACTCCATTGGAGATGTACATAAATTATTGGTATCATGTTGATTCACTTTATCTGGCTCCAAAATATGATACTGTGCAAACTGTATGTTGTATCAATTAGAGATGAGCGGGCTCGATTCTCTGAGAACTGAGCCCACCCGAACTTTTGGTATCCGAGGGAATGCAAGCGCTAGAGATGTGCACTTGAAATTTTTCAGGTTTTGTGTTTTGGTTTTGGGTTCGGTTCCGCGGCCGTGTCGGGTGTGTTTTGGATTCGGGTGTTTTTTTCAAAAAACACTAAAAAACAGCTTAAATCATAGAATTTGGGGGTCATTTTGATCCCAAAGTATTATTAACCTCAAAAACCATAATTTCCACTCATTTTCAGTCTATTCTGAATACCTCACACCTCACAATATTATTTTTAGTCCTAAAATTTGCACCGAGGTCGCTGGATGACTAAGCTAAGCGACCCTAGTGGCCGACACAAACACTGGGCCCATCTAGGAGTGGCACTGCAGTGTCACGCAGGATGGCCCTTCCAAAAAACACTCCCCAAACAGCACATGACGCAAAGAAAAAAAGAGGCGCAATGAGGTAGCTGTGTGAGTAAGATAAGCGACCCTAGTGGCCGACACAAACACCGGGCCCATCTAGGAGTGGCACTGCAGTGTCACGCAGGATGGCCCTTCCAAAAAACACTCCCCAAACAGCACATGACGCAAAGAAAAAAAGAGGCGCAATGAGGTAGCTGTGTGAGTAAGATAAGCGACCCTAGTGGCCGACACAAACACCTGGCCCATCTAGGATTGGCACTGCAGTGTCACGCAGGATGGCCCTTCCAAAAAACACTCCCCAAACAGCACATGACGCAAAGAAAAAAAGAGGCGCAATGAGGTAGCTGTGTGAGTAAGATAAGCGACCCTAGTGGCCGACACAAACACCTGGCCCATCTAGGAGTGGCACTGCAGTGTCACGCAGGATGGCCCTTCCAAAAAACACTCCCCAAACAGCACATGACGCAAAGAAAAAAAGAGGCGCAATGAGGTAGCTGTGTGAGTAAGATAAGCGACCCTAGTGGCCGACACAAACACCGGGCCCATCTAGGAGTGGCACTGCAGTGTCACGCAGGATGGCCCTTCCAAAAAACACTCCCCAAACAGCACATGACGCAAAGAAAAATTAAAGAAAAAAGAGGTGCAAGATGGAATTGTCCTTGGGCCCTCCCACCCACCCTTATGTTGTATAAACAGGACATGCACACTTTAACCAACCCATCATTTCAGTGACAGGGTCTGCCACACGACTGTGACTGAAATGACGGGTTGGTTTGGACCCCCACCAAAAAAGAAGCAATTAATCTCTCCTTGCACAAACTGGCTCTACAGAGGCAAGATGTCCACCTCATCATCATCCTCCGATATATCACCGTGTACATCCCCCTCCTCACAGATTATCAATTCGTCCCCACTGGAATCCACCATCTCAGCTCCCTGTGTACTTTGTGGAGGCAATTGCTGCTGGTCAATGTCTCCACGGAGGAATTGATTATAATTCATTTTAATGAACATCATCTTCTCCACATTTTCTGGAAGTAACCTCGTACGCCGATTGCTGACAAGGTGAGCGGCGGCACTAAACACTCTTTCGGAGTACACACTTGTGGGAGGGCAACTTAGGTAGAATAAAGCCAGTTTGTGCAAGGGCCTCCAAATTGCCTCTTATTCCTGCCAGTATAAGTACGGACTGTGTGACGTGCCTACTTGGATGCGGTCACTCATATAATCCTCCACCATTCTTTCAATGGGGAGAGAATCATATGCAGTGACAGTAGACGACATGTCCGTAATCGTTGACAGGTCCTTCAGTCCGGACCAGATGTCAGCATCAGCAGTCGCTCCAGACTGCCCTGCATCACCGCCAGCGGGTGGGCTCGGAATTCTGAGCCTTTTCCTCGCACCCCCAGTTGCGGGAGAATGTGAAGGAGGAGATGTTGACAGGTCGCGTTCCGCTTGACTTGACAATTTTCTCACCAGCAGGTCTTTGAACCCCAGCAGACTTGTGTCTGCCGGAAAGAGAGATCCAAGGTAGGTTTTAAATCTAGGATCGAGCACGGTGGCCAAAATGTAGTGCTCTGATTTCAACAGATTGACCACCCGTGAATCCTTGTTAAGCGAACTAAGGGCTCCATCCACAAGTCCCACATGCCTAGCGGAATCGCTCCGTGTTAGCTCCTCCTTCAATGTCTCCAGCTTCTTCTGCAAAAGCCTGATGAGGGGAATGACCTGACTCAGGCTGGCAGTGTCTGAACTGACTTCACGTGTGGCAAGTTCAAAGGGCAGCAGAACCTTGCACAACGTTGAAGTCATTCTCCACTGCGCTTGAGACAGGTGCATTCCACCTCCTATATCGTGCTGAATTGTATAGGCTTGAATGGCCTTTTGCTGCTCCTCCAACCTCTGAAGCATATATAGGGTTGAATTCCACCTCGTTACCACTTCTTGCTTCAGATGATGGCAGGGCAGGTTCAGGCGTTTTTGGTGTTGCTCCAGTCTTCTGTACGTGGTGCCTGTACGCCGAAAGTGTCCCGCAATTCTTCTGGCCACCGACAGCATCTCTTGCATGCCCCTGTCGTTTTTTAAAAAATTCTGCACCACCAAATTCAAGGTATGTGCAAAACATGGGACGTGCTGGAATTTGCCCATATTTAATGCACACACAATATTGCTGGCGTTGTCCGATGCCACAAATCCACAGGAGAGTCCAATTGGGGTAAGCCATTCCGCGATGATCTTCCTCAGTTGCCGTAAGAGGTTTTCAGCTGTGTGCGTATTCTGGAAACCGGTGATACAAAGCGTAGCCTGCCTAGGAAAGAGTTGGCGTTTGCGAGATGCTGCTACTGGTGCCGCCGCTGCTGTTCTTGCGGCGGGAGTCCATACATCTACCCAGTGGGCTGTCACAGTCATATAGTCCTGACCCTGCCCTGCTCCACTTGTCCACATGTCCGTGGTTAAGTGGACATTGGGTACAGCTGCATTTTTTAGGACAATGGTGACTCTTTTTCTGAGGTCTGTGTACATTTTCGGTATCGCCTGCCTAGAGAAATGGAACCTAGATGGTATTTGGTACCGGGGACACAGTACCTCCAACAAGTCTCTAGTTGGCTCTGCAGTAATGATGGATACCGGAACCACGTTTCTCACCACCCAGGATGCCAAGGCCTCAGTTATCCGCTTTGCAGCAGGATGACTGCTGTGATATTTCATCTTCCTCGCAAAGGACTGTTGGACAGTCAATTGCTTGGTGGAAGTAGTAAAAGTGGTCTTACGATTTCCCCTCTGGGATGACCATCGACTCCCAGCAGCAACAACAGCAGCGCCAGCAGCAGTAGGCGTTACACGCAAGGATGCATCGGAGGAATCCCAGGCAGGAGAGGAATCGTCAGAATTGCCAGTGACATGGCCTGCAGGACTATTGGCATTCCTGGGGAAGGAGGAAATTGACACTGAGGGAGTTGGTGGGGTGGTTTGCGTGAGCTTGGTTACAAGAGGAAGAGATTTACTGGTCAGTGGACTGCTTCCGCTGTCGCCCAAAGTTTTTGAACTTGTCACTGACTTATTATGAATGTGCTGCAGGTGACGTATAAGGGAGGATGTTCCGAGGTGGTTAACGTCCTTACCCCTACTTATTACAGCTTGACAAAGGCAACACACGGCTTGACAAATGTTGTCCGCATTTCTGTTGAAATACTTCCACACCGAAGAGCTGATTTTTTTGGTATTTTCACCAGGCATGTCAACGGCCATATTCCTCCCACGGACAACAGGTGTCTCCCCGGGTGCCTGACTTAAACAAACCACCTCACCATCAGAATCCTATTTGTCAATTTCCTCCCCAGCGCCAGCAACACCCATATCTTCCTCATCCTGGTGTACTTCAACACTGACATCTTCAATCTGACTATCAGGAACTGGACTGCGGGTGCTCCTTCCAGCACTTGCAGGGGGCGTGCAAATGGTGGAAGGCGCATGCTCTTCACGTCCAGTGTTGGGAAGGTCAGGCATCGCAACCGACACAATTGGACTCTCCTTGTGGATTTGGGATTTCGAAGAACGCACAGTTCTTTGCGGTGCTTTTGCCAGCTTGAGTCTTTTCATTTTTCTAGCGAGAGGCTGAGTGCTTCCATCCTCATGTGAAGCTGAACCACTAGCCATGAACATAGGCCAGGGCCTCAGCCGTTCCTTGCCACTCCGTGTGGTAAATGGCATATTGGCAAGTTTACGCTTCTCCTCCGACAATTTTATTTTAGATTTTTGAGTCCTTTTTTTACTGATATTTTGTGTTTTGGATTTTACATGCTCTGTACTATGACATTGGGCATCGGCCTTGGCAGACGACGTTGCTGGCATTTCATCGTCTCGGCCATGACTAGTGGCAGCAGCTTCAGCACGAGGTGGAAGTGGATCTTGATCTTTCCCTAATTTTGGAACCTCAACATTTTTGTTCTCCATATTTTAATAGGCACAACTAAAAGGCACCTCAGGTAAACAATGGAGATGGATGGATACTAGTATACTTATGGATGGACGAGCGACTGCCGACACAGAGGTAGCTACAGCCGTGGACTACCGTACTGTGTCTGCTGCTAATATAGACTGGATGATAATGAGATGAAATCAATATATATATATATATATATAATATCACACTAGTACTGCAGCCGGACAGGTAGATATATTTATTATGTAATGACTGATGACGGACCTGCTGGACACTGTCAGCTCAGCAGCACCGCAGACTGCTACAGTAAGCTACTATAGTAGTATGTATAAAGAAGAAAGAAAAAAAAAACCACGGGTAGGTGATATACAATTATGGATGGACGAGCGACTGCCGACACAGAGGTAGCTACAGCCGTGGACTACCGTACTGTGTCTGCTGCTAATATAGACTGGATGATAATGAGATGAAATCAATATATATATATATATAATATCACACTAGTACTGCAGCCGGACAGGTAGATATATTTATTATGTAATGACTGATGACGGACCTGCTGGACACTGTCAGCTCAGCAGCACCGCAGACAGCTACAGTAAGCTACTATAGTAGTATGTATAAAGAAGAAAGAAAAAAAAAAACCACGGGTAGGTGGTATACAATTATGGATGGACGAGCGACTGCCGACACAGAGGTAGCTACAGCCGTGGACTACCGTACTGTGTCTGCTGCTAATATAGACTGGATGATAATGAGATGAAATCAATATATATATATATATAATATCACACTAGTACTGCAGCCGGACAGGTAGATATATTTATTATGTAATGACTGATGACGGACCTGCTGGACACTGTCAGCTCAGCAGCACCGCAGACTGCTACAGTAAGCTACTATAGTAGTATGTATAAAGAAGAAAGATAAAAAAAAAAACCACGGGTAGGTGGTATACAATTATGGATGGACGAGCGACTGCCGACACAGAGGTAGCTACAGCCGTGGACTACCGTAATGTGTCTGCTGCTAATATAGACTGGATGATAATGAGATGAAATCAATATATATATATATATATAATATCACACTAGTACTGCAGCCGGACAGGTAGATATATTTATTATGTAATGACTGATGACCGACCTGCTGGACACTGTCAGCTCAGCAGCACCGCAGACTGCTACAGTAAGCTACTATAGTAGTATGTATAAAGAAGAAAGAAAAAAAAAAACACGGGTAGGTGGTATACAATTATGGATGGACGAGCGACTGCCGACACAGAGGTAGCTACAGCCGTGGACTACCGTACTGTGTCTGCTGCTAATATAGACTGGATGATAATGAGATGAAATCAATATATATATATATATAATATCACTAGTACTGCAGCCGGACAGGTATATATATTTATTATGTAATGACTGATGACGGACCTGCTGGACACTGTCAGCTCAGCAGCACCGCAGACTGCTACAGTAAGCTACTATAGTAGTATGTATAAAGAAGAAAGAAAAAAAAAAACCACGGGTAGGTGGTATACAATTATGGATGGACGAGCGACTGCCGACACAGAGGTAGCTACAGCCGTGGACTACCGTACTGTGTCTGCTGCTAATATAGACTGGATGATAATGAGATGAAATCAATATATATATATAATATCACTAGTACTGCAGCCGGACAGGTATATATATTTATTATGTAATGACTGATGACGGACCTGCTGGACACTATCAGCTCAGCAGCACCGCAGACTGCTACAGTAAGCTACTATAGTAGTATGTATAAAGAAGAAAGAAAAAAAAAAACCACGGGTAGGTGGTATACAATTATGGATGGACGAGCGACTGCTGACACAGAGGTAGCTACAGCCGTGGACTACCGTACTGTGTCTGCTGCTAATATAGACTGGATGATAATGAGATGAAATCAATATATATATATATAATATCACACTAGTACTGCAGCCGGACAGGTAGATATATTTATTATGTAATGACTGATGACGGACCTGCTGGACACTGTCAGCTCAGCAGCACCGCAGACTGCTACTGTAAGCTACTATAGTAGTATGTATAAAGAAGAAAGAAAAAAAAAAAACCACGGGTAGGTGGCATACAATTATGGATGGACGAGCGACTGCCGACACAGAGGTAGCTACAGCCGTGGACTACCGTACTGTGTCTGCTGCTAATATAGACTGGATGATAATGAGATGAAATCAATATATATATATATAATATCACACTAGTACTGCAGCCGGACAGGTAGATATATTTATTATGTAATGACTGATGACGGACCTGCTGGACACTGTCAGCTCAGCAGCACCGCAGACTGCTACAGTAAGCTACTATAGTAGTATGTATAAAGAAGAAAGAAAAAAAAAACACGGGTAGGTGGTATACAATATTATATATATATTATATACAATTATATATATATATATATATATATATATTAAACTGGTGGTGATTATTAAACTGGTGGTCAGGTCACTGGTCACACTATCAGCAACTTGCAAGTAGTACTCCTAAGCAGACAATCACATTATATATTATACTGGTGGTCAGTGTGGTCACAATGGCAGTGTGGCACTCTGGCAGCAAAAGTGTGCACTGTACGTTATATGTACTCCTGAGTCCTGCTCTCAGACTCTAACTGCTCCCCACTGTCAGTGTCTCCCCCACAAGTCAGATATACATTATACAGTCACACTATCTATCTATCACTTCAGCAAGTAGTAGTACTCCTCCTAATGCTCCCCAAAATTACTACTGTGTCTCTCTCTACTCTAGTCTCACTCTCTTCTCTAAAACGGAGAGGACGCCAGCCACGTCCTCTCCCTATGAATCTCAATGCACGTGTGAAAGTGGCGGCGACGCGCGGCTCCTTATATAGAATCCGAGTCTCGCGATAGAGTCCGAGCCTCGCGAGAATCCGACAGCGGGATGATGACGTTCGGGCGCGCTCGGGTTAACCGAGCAAGGCGGGAAGATCTGAGTCGCTCGGCCCCGTGTAAAAAAAAATGAAGTTCGGGCGGGTTCGGATTCCGAGGAACCGAACCCGCTCATCTCTAGCAAGCGCCAGGTTGGGTTTTACCGCCTTGCTCAGATTCCAAAATGAGACAAAACTTAATCTTTCCAGCATTGGATCTCACGTGTTTTGGATTCGATAGAGTACTTACCGTGGTGACTCAGGCACCATTTCCCACAGAACGCTACACAGTGAGTACAGCCACTATACTGCCAGGGCATTAAGCTTTATAGCAAAACTGTTGCACAGCAGACAGCCCAAAGTTACTCTTAAGTGCTGCATTTTTTATGCATGTTGATTAATCTTTTATTGGTGCACAATGTTTATGAAAGCATCTGCTCCATTTGTTAGGCCAAATTTAGTAGACGTAAGAACATTTTGCCATCTAGGCACCTCCTCCATGTTATGTAATTTGCGGCGAAGACATGAAATTCATTGTATAAAATTATAATGTAATTAACACCTCATCATCAACATCCTCAGAGTAATTATTTAACAGAGGAAGTCCTTCTAAAAAAATGTTTAGTGGGGGCCCAAACAAACCAATCATTTCAGCCACAAGTGGCGGTCTCTGTCACTGAAATGATTAGTCTGTGAAACTGTGCATGTCCTGTTTAATATATAAAACTTAAGGATGGGTGGCAGGACCCAAGGACAATTCCATCTTCCACCTTATTTCTTTGCGTTATGTGCTGTTTGGGCATAATTTATAAAACTGCTATCCTGTCTGCCAATGCAGTGCCACTCTTACATGTGCCAGGTGTTTGTGCCAGACACTTCTGTCACTTAGCTTAGTCATCCAGTTATCTCGGTGCAACCTTTTGGCCTACAATGAATAAAAACAATATTGTGAACTTTGAGGTGTTCAAAATAGAGTGGAAATGAGTGGAATTGAATATTGTTTAGGTTAATAATACTGCAGGAACAAAAACACCCCCAAATTCTGTGATTTTAGCTGTTTTTATGATTTTACTTTGAAAAAACAAACAACCAAAACACACAAGGGCAGTTTTGGCACAATAAATCCAAAACCAAAACTGGAAAAAACAACTAGAGATGAGCAGGTTCGGTTCTCAGAGAACCTAACCCCCCCCTGAACCTCACCACCCGAGCCTGGATCCGAGCCCGGATCGGGTTTTCCCGCCTGACTCGGAAACCAGAACGAGGCAAAACGTCATCATCCCGCTGTCGGATTCTCGCAGGGTTTGGATTCCATATAAGGAGCTGCGCGTCCTCGCCATTTTCACTCCGGCATTGGAGAGTGTAGAGACAGGACGTGTCTCCGTCCTCAGTGTCCCCAGTGGTGGTGTCTTGTGCTGCATAAGTCCAGTCACAGTGGTGGTGTCCTCTGCTGCCATATGTCCAGTGCTGCTGTATAAGTCCATTCCAGTGGTGCTGTGTTGTGCTGCATCAGTACAGTGGAGGTGTCTTGTAATGCATCAGTCCAGTCACAGTGGTGGTGTCCTCTGCTGCCATATGTCCAGTGCTGCTGTATAAGTCCATTCCAGTGGTGCTGTGTTGTGCTGCATCAGTCCAGTGGTGGTGTGTTGTGCTGCATCAGTCCAGTCACAGTGGTGGTGTCCTGCTGTATATGTCCATTGATACTGCCGTATATGTCCAGCGGTACTGCCGTATAAATCCAGTGATCCTGCCTTCTAATTCCAGTGGGACTGGTGTATAAGTACAGTCCAGTGATACTGCCATATATGTCCAGTTATACTGCCGTATATTTCCATTGATACTGCCGTATATGTCCAGCGGTACTGCCGTATAAGTCCAGTGATCCTACAGTATAATTCCAGTGATCCTGCCGTATAAATCCAGTGGTACTTGCGTATAAGTCCAGTGATCCTGCAGTAGAATTCCAGTGGTACTGGTGTATAAGTCCAGTCCAGTGATACTGCTTTATATGTCCAGTAATACTACTGTATATGTCCATTGATGCTGCCGTATAATTCCAGTGATCCTGCCGTATAATTCCAGTGGTACTGGCGTATAAATCCAGTAATCCTGACGTATAATTCCAGTGGTACTAGCGTATAAATCCAGTCCAGTGATACTGCCGTATATGTCCAGTGATACTGCCGTATATGTCCATTGATACTGCCGTATATGTCCAGCGGTACTGCCATATATGTACAGCGGTACTGCCGTATAAATCCAGTGATCCTGACGTATAATTCCAGTGGTACTGGCGCATAAGTCCAGTCCAGTGATCCTGTCGTATATGTCCAGTGGTACTGCCATATAGTTCCAGTGATACTGACGTGTATATATATATATATATATATATATATATATATATATAAAAATCCCCCAAAGTATCCACACTCATGTAATAAATGCAATTGCTGGGGTGATCATCCTTATTTGAGTGAATCCAATAGACACCACTCCACATATAGCAAATGAAGTTAGGAGCACTCACCAGTCTTCAAAAAGTAGTAGTTTTCAATTCAGAGCAACATCAGTGCAGAGTAGCAGCTGCTACTGGTGAGTGCTCCTAACTTCATTTGATATATATATATATATATATATATCTTGACAAAAAATTGAAGAAACAGGGAGCGCCAATAGTGCATTAAAAGAGTACAATGGTTTTTATTTTTTAAAAATCCAGATCGGTCACAAGTAAAAAACCCGTACCATAAAAGGCGGTCAAACCACCGCTTGTATAACCAGCATAAGATTTTACCCCACTGTGCGAAGCAGTATTCTCGATTTCAAATCCACGACGTCAGACCACGCCCATACGCGTTTCGTCATTCGACTTCGTCAGTAGGCTTGGTCTGAAGTCACAACAAAAATAATAATAATAATAATTTTGTTTTAAATAAATAAATCACTATACAGTTTAACCCATATAACTTACATTCAAATGGGTATAAACATGACATAAAATATAATCAAATCTCTCTAGTGCACAGATAATTAAGAATAATGGATATTATATATCCACATAACAAACAATAATTTATAACAGAGAAATTCATCCAGACATCAAGATATATAAATAAATGGCAGTGGAATACATAAAACCAATTAAATCCAATTATACAAATGAGCAATAACAACATAAATAAGCGAAAATCGCTTAATTTGCTGTTCGACATATTATATTAAATGAAGACATATTGTGCATATCGCGTTGAACAAACACCTCTATATTTAATTCTATTCATCCTAAGAACTCCTTGTTTTGAGAGTAGTGATACTTTTATTGGTTGCAGTAATCGCAATCACTTTTGCGCCTGATACTTGGTATTTCTCCCTGTGCTCCCTTCAGCGTTGGACCTATAACATTAATCCTACCCCTTATTTTATTTAATCCATCACGTGACTCACGTCGCTGCAAAGTGGAACAACACCCGTTCCGAACATATATATGCATTGTATACAGGTATATGAACCAATCCAAGCATTAATAGACCAGGACTTATTTGAAAAATATGTTAGGACAAGGGGAGAAAGAAATTGACGGGTATATATACACCAATCAATATATTAAAAAAGGGGGAGGGGAGGGGGGGGGGAGAGAGGGCTCGCGCTTACTTAAGCACTGAATTTATATAGATAGAAAAGATTGACTGCGGTGGGTTTTATTCCAATCGTGGGGAATATGGAAACAATGATGATAACAACGAAGAAACATAATAAAAAATAAGACATAATAAAAAATGATTGCTTGGGCGAGCAAATCCACAAACATAGCTGAACTTCCTCCGTACCACGCACTGTTTATTCTAAGAATAAAGATAAAGATACCTTTGTCAATCACAGCACTCGCAATCACTTTAGCGGCCGACAATGGATGTCTCTCCCTCCGCTCTCTTCAGCGTTTAACACACATCGCGTTACTCTTGACCCTTATATTGTTTAAACCGTCGCATAACTCCCGTCATTGCAGGATAGAACTACACCCCTTCCTAACGTATATGGGCATCGTATACAGGTGTATCAATTAGTCAAGGATGTCAGAAATTTTTAAAGGACCAGCTCTTACTCTTATTTTAGTGCTGTATTAATAACGAGAGAGGAAGATTGACCAGTATATAAATCAGTCAGTATTTTAAAGAACGATTGCTTAGACAATATAATCATGGGGATGAAACGATTAACTACGGCTAGTTTTATCCCAACAGTGCTGGATGTAAAAACAAATAATTAATATATAAAAATGAAAAGGAAAATCATGATAAAATTAATAAAGAATAAATCCTCAAAAATTATATAAAAAACATATATAAAAATCCACCAAACTAAAACTCAGCCTTATTAAATATAAACTGACATAATGACAGACAAGATGAAGACCCGTTTCCCATGTTTATTTTAGAAACGGAGTCAATTCATATCCCTCATTTAACCCATTAGGATAAAGGGTATTTAATGTAATTATCCAAAATGTTTCCCTTTTATTGAGGGTATTTTCTCTGTCTCCCCCACGTTTGTCATAAGCTGGAAAGATTAAGTTTTGTCTCATTTTGGAATCTGAGCAAGGCGGTAAAACCCAACCTGGCGTTTGTCATAAGCTATATGTTCCAAACCTATAAATTTCAAAGAAGTGGGATCACTGTCATGATGTTGTTTGAAATGGCGGGGAACACTGTGATTATCCACATTATTTTTGATGTTTCTTAAATGTTCTAAGATATATACCCTGTTGCAAAGCGGATTACTGAGGCCATAACAACTATGCTGGTGTTAGAAGTGCATCCGGTATCCGCTATTGGTGCAGTGGGACTGCAGTGCCAACCCTAGATGGGCCAGGTGTTTGTGCCGCACACTTGTGTCGCTTAGCTTAGTTATACAGCAACCTTGGTGCACCTCTTTTTCATCTTTGCATCATGTGCTGTTTGGGGCATGGTTTTTTTAAAGTGCCATTCTGTCTGACACTGCTGTATAAGTCCAGGGGTACTGCTGTATTAGACCAGGGGTACTGCCGTATAAGTCCACCAATCGCAGAATTTTTGAAAAATAACAGGTGTGTGCAGGAGATGCTGTCTGTGGACTGAAAAATTGCGGCCCACTTCCGACATTCAGCCACTGCATGCCACTACTAGATGGGCCAGGTGGTTGTGTAGCTTTGCTTAGTCATACAGCAACCTTGGTGCACTTCTTTTTCTTCTTTGCATCATGTGCTGTTTGGGGACTAGTTTTTTAAAGTGCCATCCTGTCTGACACTGCAGTGCCACTCCTAGATGAGCCAGTTGTTTGTGTCGCTTAGCTTAGTCATACAGCTGCCTCATTGCACCTCTTTTTCATCTTTGCATGATGTGCTGTTTGGGGCCTTTTTTTTTATATCTGCCATCATGTCTGCCACTGCAGTACCACTCCTAGATGGGCCAGGTGTTTGTGCCGCACAGTTGTGTCACTTAGCTTAGTCATCCAGCAACCTCATTGCAATTCTTTTTCTTCTTTGCATGACGTGCTGTTTGGGGCCTATTTTTTAAATCCGCCATCCTGTCTGCCACTGCAGTTCCACTCCTAGATGGGCCAGGTGTTTGTGCCACACACTTGTGTCGCTTACCTTAGTCATACAGCCACCTCGGTGCAACCTTTTGGCCTAAAACCAGTATTGTGAGGTGTGAGGTGTTCAGAATAGACTGGAAATGAGTGGAAATTAATGTTATTGAGGTTTTTAAAACCGTAGGATCAAAATTACATCCAAATTCTGTGATTTTAGCCGTTTTTATGTTTTAAAAAAAAAATCATCCAGATTCAAAACCAAAACCGAAACACGAAAGGGTTGTTTTGGCAAAACCAATCCAAAACCAAAACACGAGTGGGGAATTAGAACCAAAACACAAAACACGAAAAGTGCCCGCCGCACATCTCTAAAAAACAAACAAAACAAAACCGGAAAAATGGCCAGGCGCACATCTCTAGTCAGTAGCATGCGCATATGTCACTGATCTGGGCTTTCTTCAGTAAAACTTGCCCTCTTGAAGCTGTTCTTTTTTTTAGAGTATTTTTTAAGTAATTCTCTGTGAGTTTAGAACTATCATCCTGTTACATTGGGCAAATTATATGTTTTCCAAGGAAAAACATCTGGATGTGAGTTTGGGGCATGCAAGTAGTGGATTTGTGAGTAACATCCGAGTTTGCATGTTCTCAGAGCCTATTACATGTGCGAGTAGTAAGAAAAGTTTGAGTTTAGCGCTAAACTTGCACTTTTTGCCAACTTGTACCTTATTACATTTTGCCCTTGATTTGGTCTTTGCACCTCCTAGGTTGTAAATGAATGTGTGTGTACTCTGGGGGTGATTCCGAGTTGATCGTAGCCCTGCAAAATTGCTGATTCAAGATACTAGCTTGTAAAATTGCTGATTCAAGATACTAGTAAAATAATATCAGTGTGTGCTGAGAGATGTTTTATTTCTCAGAGTTTTTTAATGTACAGTTCTCTCTCCTTTAATGTACAGTATCCTCTCCTCTCTATAATAATACCACACATTAGTGTGTGCAGGGACCCATGTTATTCCTCCTCATACATCACTGTACAGTCCACTCTAGTGTAAATAAAACAAACACCATATATCAGTGTGTGGTGGGAGCTGATTATTAAAATAACATGCCTCTCTATAACATATAATCTACCTCTCCCAAGAGAGTCACTTACCAGCCTGCTTTGTTATGCTGGTCATGGTGCTCATCCCTGCTCACTGCTCCAGCCTCCCACTAAGTCACAGCATGACCACTATAGAGGAGGAACGGGTCCCTCAGCCCACTACCACTATACTGTGAGGAGGAGCCACCAACAGTGAGGCAAGGTAAGGGGCCAGGCCATATAGCTATGACTTAACATGCTGTGCCACTGTGCAATCTGGCTAATGTATGTGGCCCTTGCCTCTGCTACTGCTCATACATATGCCTGCAAAGACAGAGATTAGCCTCTGATCTCAGTGCCCACTAAACACAGCCGTGGCACTGACCGCAGGCCACAATTGTTAATTAGAGAAGTCCCAGTCCCAAGCAGGGCTTGGCCCCGTGGGAAGTATCCCAAATTCCCGGCGGCTAAACAGGTGACAAAAATGTCTTAAGAGGGCATACTCTTAAAAACTTCAGCCAGTTTTATGAGACCTGAGAGACATTTTGTCAGGTGAATCGCCTTCCTGAAAAAAATCCATAAAACAGCCCATAGGATTAATAGGACATAGATTTCTAGCCTCCCAGCATGCAGTTAAGGGACCCTGATTGTTGACAGTGAATCCTGTATTGTAAGAACAAAGGGGCTTTATTTATCTTGATACAGGAGGGTTGTATTGCTTTCCCACGTACCAGAAGAAATAAGTCCTCCAAATGTGAAGGTAGATTCTAGCAGAGGACGACTTCCTTGCCTTAAGCATAGTCTTGATGACCCGGTTGGAAAATACTTTCCTCCTCAGGATGAATGTTTCAAGAGCCACACCGTTAAAGCTAGACGGTCTGGATGAGGATGCACGCAGGGCCCCTGTGACAGCAGGTCCTGATGTAGAGGAAGACGCCATTAACTGTAGATGGACAGATTGAGCAAGTCCATATACCATGGGCGACGTGGCCAATCTGGAACAATTAGTATCATCATGCCCCCTTCCTGTTTGAACTTCTGGAGTAAACTGAGAATCAGGGAAATTGGTGGAAAGACGTACACTAGACGGAAAAGCCAATGAGCCATCAGAGCATCCGCTAGGAACACTTGTGGATCCCTTGTGCGTGAGCGGAATTTCCTGACTTGGTTGTTGTGGCGGGACGCCATGAGATCTATGTCTGGCATCCCCCCCATCGGGTTTCCAGCTGGTCGAACACCTCCGGATGTAACATCCACTCGCCTGAGTGAATGTCTTGCCGACTTAGGAAGTCCGCTTCTCAGTTGAGACCACCGACACCATCGGAAGATTTCTTTCCACCCACAGGAAGATTCTGGATACTCCTCGCATGGCTCCTTGACTGCGAGTGCCACCCTGGCGGTTGATATATGCGACATATATCTCGCATTGTCCGACTGAACTTTTACCGGATAAACACACAGGATCCGCTGAGCTGCACGTAGAGCATTCAGGATTGCCATCAATTCTATTACATTGATGAGAAGTTTGCTTTCCTGAAGAGTCCAACTGCCTGGGAATGTATATGCTTCCGAGACCACTCCCCTTCCCCAAAGACTGGCATCCGTTGTGACCACAGTCCAGTCTTGAATCTAAAAGGGGCGTCCCTTGTTGAGATTGGATTGGAGGAGCCACCAAGTTAAAGACAGTCGAACCTCTGGAGTGAGAACTATGGTCTGTGACCGTATGTGGAGATGAGACCCGTTCCATTTCCGAAGAACTTCCAGTTGTAGAGGACGTGAGTGGAATTGGGCGTACTCTACCATATCGAATGCTACCACCATCGAGCCCAGTACTCTCATACAAGCATGTATGGAAACCTTGCAATGATGTAGTAGTGTTCGGATTCTGGACTGAATGACCCTGATCTTGTCCTGGGGGAGAAACACTCGCTGCACACAGGAATCTAGAAGCTCTCCTAAATGCAGAATTGTTTGAGAGGGCTTTAGAGACGATTTCTTCCAGTTTATTTTCCAGCCATGAGACTGCAAAAAGTCCACTGTCAGCTGAAGGTGAAATGCGAGCTCCTCTTGCGAATGACCAAGAAGCAGGAGGTCATCCAGATATGGGAGAATTTGAACACCTTTGCATCTGAGGTAAGCTGCCATCCCTGCCATAACTTTGGTAATGACTCTTGGAGCCGTGGAAAATCCAAAGGGTAGGGCACGGAATTAAAAATGGTTGGTTTTGACTTCAAAATGAAGAAACCATTGATGACTTGGACGGATTGGAATATGCAAATAAGCATCCTGGATGTCCAGTGATGCCATAAAGTCCCCTGGTTGCAGTGTGAGAATTATTGTCCTGAGGGATTCCATTCTGAACTTGGGAATCCGTAGAAATCGGTTCAACCAATTGAAGTTGAGTATAGGTCAATATGAGCTGTCTGGCTTCGGAACTAGAAAAAGAGACGTGTAGAAACAGTGGCCTTCCTGTACTGCTGGTACCAGAACAGTCACGTCGGAGGCAAGAAGGGGGCTGACTGACTCTTGTAGAGCCGCTGCCTCTCCGGGATCCCTCAGAAGCCCCGTGATGAAGAACCTTTTTGGAGGATGACGCCAGAATGTCAAGGCGTATCCATGAGTGACTAAGTCTCTGACCCAGGCGTCCGTTGTGATGTTCCACCACTGTGAAGCAAAAGACAGCTGTCTGCCCCCGACTCTGGGATCCCCTGGTGGGGGGCCTACCCCGTCACGCTGCAGGTTTGTCAGCTGGCTGGGCGTCTGGTAGCCCAATGTTGCTTGCAAGACTTATGGGATTGGTATCTAGTAGAGGTTTGGCCCTTTCCTCTTCCCTGACCCCGAAAGGGAAAAAAGGAAGTTTTAGGTTTAGCCAGTGTAGCTGATGGCAGAAAAGTTGTTTTAGCAGTAGCCAGTGACGTAACAATGTTGTTGAGTTCTTGTCCAAAAAGGGTATCCGCTGTGTAAGGTAAAGCTTCTAGAGCTTTCTTGGAAGAGGCAGCCGCACTCCCAGATCGCAGCCATAACGATCGTCTGGCTGCCACAGTGGAATCCGAAACCTTAGACGTAAGGGTGGCCGTATCAAGAGCCGCTTCTGCCAGGTAAGTACTTGCCTTCTGGATATTCCCAATGATTCCCAACAATTGCTTCCTACTCACGTTAGAGGAGAGGCCTTGTTGAAGCTGGTCTGTCCAGCATGAGACTGCTTTCGTTACCCATGCTGAAGCTAAGGTCGGTCTGGTTATTGCTCCTGCGTGAGTGTAGGCCATCTTAAGAAAAGTATCTAATTTGCGATTGGTGGAGTCCTTTAGGGAGGAGGTGTCCGGAATCGGCAGAACCGAGGATCTCACGAGACGTGCCACATGAGTGTCTACAGGGGGTGGGTTCTCCCACTTGGACCTATCCTTAGAAGGGAATGGATAAAAAGACTGCAATCTCTTAGAGAGCTGAAACTGTGTATCAGGTTTAGCCTAAGCTGCCTCTAGCAATTCCTCTAACTGCGCTAAGGAGGGAAACTGTGAGGATTCCACTACGGTGTCTAAGAAACCTGATAGGTTTGAACATCAGAAGGTAACTAAAACGTTATTACTTCTGACCATCTAGTGGACATACAACAAGAACTATCCTCTCCCTACAGAGTTGTGTAACAAGTAGGGAAATTCACTGCCGGTGGATTCTTATGTCACCCTTCTAGTGGGGTCATCTACTTTGCCTGTCACCACTGTCACCTCACTGAAGGAACCGGCAGATAAGCGTGTGGAAGGATGCCTGAATCTTACTCCCTTACAGGTTCTGTACATAGACCCACTATAGCAGCCTCTTGGGCTGCAAAAAGGAATTGAAGCATGGGTTCAGGCATTAGAAGAAGAGCTGCCTCAGAATATATCTGACATTGCCAGACAGTACCTGTCTCACATGACCACCGCCGCCTATTACATTCAGGAGGTGTCCTCTGAGGCAGGTGTGTTGGCGGCCAAGGCATCGACTACGTTCATCCATTTTGGGGAAAACCTTAATTAAATTGTGACTGAATTGGCGGCTGCTAAGACTGCCTTTTTCCCTAACACTACTCCTTCTGCACAGAAGGCAAAAGGTACCACTTTTCACTTCTTTTGGCCTCATGGGAAAGCAAAAGGTCAGGCATACCCAAGACAATCTCGTGCTTCCAAAACCACAAAGCCCAAGGATAAACAATATAGGGCATCCGGTCAGCCAGCTTCTAAACATGACATGCCTGCTGCATGATGGGACAAGCCTTCCCCTGGGGGATCCCAGGGTGGGAGGCCGACTTCTGTGATTCATCCAGGTCTGGTTACAGACCACTTCAGATGCATGGGTGAGAGGAGTTGTCTCTCACGGGTACGCAGTCACTTTCAAGAGGCATCCCTCTCACCAGTTCTGCACAATATTATCCCTTCGGATTCGTTACAGGCACAAGCTCTACAATTGGTTGTGGTCAGGATACAGGAGTGGTGGTGCCAGTACCTCTATCCCAGAGCGGGAGAGGATACTACTCGACCCGGTATCTAGTAACGAAACCCAATGGGTCTTTCCAGCCTATACTCAACCTGAAATCACTGAACAAGTTTGTGAGAGTTTCCAAGTTCCATATGGAAACACTGCGCTCAATTGTACTGGCCATGGAACCCGGAGATTATATGGTACAAGGAAGTATTAAAGTATGATCGTATGGCCCTTCTAAACAAAAGTAAAACTAATAAATGTGAGATTGCCCCTTTCGAGTCTGAGGGTGTTCTAGTAAAATATACCCCTATGTTTATTTCTAAATATAACAGTTATTCTCGCCAACTGAGTAATATCATCAGAAAAAAAATCTCTATATTAAAGGGGGATAATATTTTATACACGTTTGGACACACAACCCAAGATCATTTTTAAGAAAGGGAGAAATCTACAAAACTATTTAGCACCCAGTCACTTTTTTGGAGCTAGTGCCACCAACACTAATAATTCAAAAACACCTGATTGGTTAAATGATCTAAGACTAACTATAAAGGGCTGTTTTAAATGTGGTAAATTGAAGTGTATAACATGTAACTATATCAATAAAAGTTCCCACTTTACATCTACTTTTTCTGGACAGTTGTTTGACATACTTTCATTTATAAACTGCCAGTCTTCTTATATCATCTATTTGATAATCTGCCATTGTGGACTCCAATATGTAGGTCACACTACTTGTTAGGTTCCTGGTGCTCAGAACAAGGGAGATGTTCATGAAGTGAGTCCAGAGCACCAGGACGTAACGCTGGGAAAGGGGAATGGAAAGGGAATAGCCCCTGGCGCCCTAACTCTGTTGTCTCACCCGTGCTGTCAGAAATCCCTTGCGAGACTATGGTTTCTTGAGCCCTTGGCAGCCGCGTTTGAAGGGCGGATTATGTCTGCCCAACTCCGATGCCCCCCCGGTCTTAGTGAGAGACAAAGGGAAATCCGAGACAGGATGATAACAAGAGGCCCTCTAACTAAGCAAACAGGCCAGGGGCTACAAGCTAACTAAAAACCTAAAGTATGTGCGGAGAAACCGCCAAAGGAAAAGAACAACAAAGGAAATGCTGATCACACGCCGACACAATACCTTTGTGTACTGGCGGTGACAGCATAAGCAGAACCCTCTGCAAAACACCAGGGACAGAAACAATAATGGAATACAGCGGCCTAGGCCAACGGACGCGGCAGAGCCGCTACTCACGGAACCGGTACGAATACTGGCAAACGAACAGGAACCCTCAATGATGCCGACACACACTCTCAGAACTGGAGGACAAGCAGAATCCCAAACGACAGACCGGTGGACACCAGGAAACCAGGAACTTGACCAGGGATAGGCAAAGCCACTGGACATCAGGGCAGGAATGCCTCACAGCAGGACATGGGCTACGACACAGGAATCGACACAGGGACTGACACAGGAATCAACACAGGAAGCAGCTAGTCAGATACTGCTATACAGGAGCTCAGGGACTGGCAGGAACCAGCACAGACTTCAAGCAGACTGAAAACCAAGAAATATCACCAGCATCTGTGAATTGCAGTCAGCCAGCATATAACAGAGAGGCCTAATTAATAATCTCGTGCAGCTGCCCTCTAGCATGACTCCAAACTGACAAGATACAATTAGCAGCCAGGTGAGGCTGAACACATGGGAACAAGCTGCAATTACACAGACCCACCAGCGGCAGCAGACAAGAGTATTCTAAAACAGAGCAACGGGAAATCCTGGCATGCAAGACAACTTTATAAACATAAAATAGGAATGAACCACTACCTGTGGTTCATAACAGTATCCCCTCCTTAAGGGTGAGCTCCGAGCACCCCATGACACCCACGGGGAACATAAACAGAAGTATAACATAAAATACAGAACAAAAATGCAAAACAGGAATGAGCCACAGCCGTGGCTCATAACATTACCCCCCCCCCCCCCCCCCCTTGAGGAGGGGTCAAAACACCCCAAAATTCAGACTATCCAGAACAAGGGATACAAAAAAAAAAAAAAAACCTGACACACTGGTCTAACAGACAAAAAAACAAGCTGTAGCAACAACTTGTAACAGTGCCCTCCCCTTGATGGTGGCCACTGGACACAAGACAAGGAAAAAAAAAATCTTCTTTTTTTTTTTTTATCAAGGCAAGAGTCAAAAATTATTTCTTTTTCTTCTTCTTCTTTTTACAAAGCTCTTTAGGTCTGACCAAGGTAATTCCCCAAACATTGTCTGAACTGATGGTACCACCCAGCAAGGCTGCGTTCAAATCAGAGACAGGTCTCTTACCCTTGGGAGCTGAACTTTCTGGTAAAGTACTACTATTAGAAGAAGAGAGAAAAGCACATCCTGCAGTCAAAACAACGGGCTGGGACTCTTGTGCCGAGTTTACAGTATTTGGTGGACTCTCAGCAGACAAGACGGGTGACTTAGAGGAACCTGAACCAATTTCTTTGGAACCATATCTTTTAATAATTGCATCACAGAATGCTAGGGGATCCTGAAGAATGGGATCTTCAGCTTTCATTAGGCTGGTCGCCCACTCAAAAGGCTCTCCTCTAAAAGAATAAATCAGATAGAGCCCAAGGTTTTCTGAAGTGATGCCCAGAAATGGTTTAGACAACATAATAGTGTAATAGTGTTTGAAAAGCGCCAGAAATTGGGCTAAGTCCCCATCAAAGATTATGGATGTTGAGATATCAGAGTCAGGATCTGTTTCCTTCTCATCTGACTGACTGGAGTGCTTTGCTAGGACCTGGTCACTATTGACCTTACTCGAGGCTGAGACTCTCTGAACCCCACCCGGGGCTGAGACTTTCTGAACCCCACCCGGGGCAGTGACTTTCTGAACCCCACCAGTGACTTTCTGAACCCCACCCGGGGCAGTGACTTTCTGAACCCCACCCAGGGCAGTGACTTTCTGAACCCCACCCGGGGCAGTGACTTTCTGAACCCCAACCGGGGCAGTGACTTTCTGAACCCCACCCGGGGCAGTGACTTTCTGAACCCCAACCGGGGCAGTGACTTTCTGAACCCCCGCTGGGGCAGTGGCCTCCGGGAACCCCGCTGGGGCAGTGGCCTCCGGGAACCCCGCTGGGGCCAGCACCTCGGATTCTTTTACTGGGACCGGGCCGTTGGCCTCCCTGACTGGGATCGGGCCATCGGCCTCCCTCTCTGAGTCGATAATTATCGAAAGTTCTCCCGGGACTATGACTTCCGGGACTTTTGCTGAAGCAATAATGTTCAGATCCTCCACTAATGCTATGCTTCTTAAGTTCTTTCCTGGGGAAGCGACTTCTAGACCCTTCTTTGGGGCTGCGTCTCTCGAGACCCCACTTGGGGATATTACTTCAAAGATCCCTTCTGGGGTTTTGCTTCTCGAGTTCCCTTCAAGAACTATGGTTTTAGAGACCCTTTCTAGGGTTGCGCTCTTCAAGTCCCTACCTGGGGTAACAGCTTCTGAGACCCCTTCTGGTATGGACACCCGAACTACAATATTTGATGTCCCTCTATAAGCTTGGGCATCGGGTACCGCACCAGCACTCTGGGCATCGGGTACCGCACCAGCACTCTGGGCATCAGGTACCGCACCAGCACTCTGGGCATCGGGTACCGCACCAAGATCCTGAGCTACGGGCACCACTCCAGGACCCTGGGCTACGGGCACCACTCCAGGACCCTGGGCATCGGGCACCACTCCAGGACCCTGGGCATCGGGCACCACTCCAGGAACCTGGGCATCGGGCACCACTCCAGGAACCTGGGCATCGGGCACCACTCCAGGAACCTGGGCATCGGGCACCACTCCAGGAACCTGGGCATTGGGCACCACTCCAGGAACCTGGGCATCGGGCACCACTCCAGGAACCTGGGCATCGGGCACCACTCCAGGGGCTTGCAACTCCGCTTCCACAGGAACCTCAAGAGAGGAGAGAAACATTCTCTTTTGATTCCTGAATCTATAATGGGGCTCCCTTGCCCAAGGACCCCAATTATAGGACAGAGAGCTTTTTAGTGTGGGTTGTGTGACAAGTACCTCTGCCACAGTAGAGACAGGAGTAGGTCTTGTATCCTGACTCAACTTGGCTAGAGGGAAAGACTCGTCACCACACTTTGGCTAGCGCAACTCACAGGTCTGCAGATAGTGGCCTAAACCCCCACTATATAGGCACAAGTTTAAGTTTCTGCGACGCAGACGCTCATCTTCTGAGAGCCTGGGCCGCAGAAAACTTTTAAACCTTTTCTCTTCAATTAAACCAGAGGATTCTCTTGTCACCATACTGTGAACAAGAGTCTCTTTAGAGATAGATGTACTCTCAACGACTTCTGGCAAGATGAGCAAGATTTTAGTCAGAAGGTTTTGCAGTTGCTTTAGGGATTGCTGCAAAACTTCTAGTCGCTCTGGTCTCAAAGCACTGAAAACAGAGTTCAGGGCTGCGAGAGATGCCTGCAGGGCTTGCATAGTAGACAATAGGAGGATTTAAACTAGACAAGACAAGACAAGGCAAGACTAAATTTTTGCTAAACAAAACAAGACTTTTTTTTTTTTTTTTAAACACCGGACTGGATTCTAAACAGCGGACTGGATTCTAAACAGCGGACTGGATTCTAAACAGCGGACTGGATTCTAAACAGCGGACTGGATTCTGCACACTGAATTCTAGACAGGACTGGATTCTAAACACCGGATTGGATTCTGCACACTGAATTCTAGACAAGACTGGATTCTAAACACCGGATTGGATTCTGCACACTGAATTCTAGACAGGACTGGATTCTAGACTAGACACTGGACTGGGCCAAAAAATAAAAAAAGTTTTATTTCTTTTTTGTGGTATGGCTGGTGATAATGTTAGGTTCCTGGTGCTCAGAACAAGGGAGATGTTCATGAAGTGAGTCCAGAGCACCAGGACGTAATGCTGGGAAAGGGGAATGGAAAGGGAATAGCCCCTGGCGCCCTAACTCTGTTGTCTCACCCGTGCTGTCAGAAATCCCTTGCGAGACTATGGTTTCTTGAGCCCTTGGCAGCCGCGTTTGAAGGGCGGATTATGTCTGCCCAACTCCGATGCCCCCCGGTCTTAGTGAGAGACAAAGGGAAATCCGAGACAGGATGATAACAAGAGGCCCTCTAACTAAGCAAACAGGCCAGGGGCTACAAGCTAACTAAAAACCTAAAGTATGTGCGGAGAAACCGCCAAAGGAAAAGAACAACAAAGGAAATGCTGATCACACGCCGACACAATACCTTTGTGTACCGGCGGTGACAGCATAAGCAGAACCCTCTGCAAAACACCAGGGACAGAAACAATAATGGAATACAGCGGCCTAGGCCAACGGATGCGGCAGAGCCGCTACTCACGGAACCGGTACGAATACTGGCAAACGGACAGGAACCCTCAATGATGCCGACACACACTCTCAGAACTGGAGGACAGGCAGAATCCCAAACGACAGACCGGTGGACACCAGGAAACCAGGAACTTGACCAGGGATAGGCAAAGCCACTGGACATCAGGGCAGGAATGCCTCACAGCAGGACACGGGCTAAGACACAGGAATCGACACAGGGACTGACACAGGAATCAACACAGGAAGCAGCTAGTCAGATACTGCTATACAGGAGCTCAGGGACTGGCAGGAACCAGCACAGACTTCAAGCAGACTGAAAACCAAGAAATATCACCAGCATCTGTGAATTGCAGTCAGCCAGCATATAACAGAGAGGCCTAATTAATAATCTCGTGCAGCTGCCCTCTAGCATGACTCCAAACTGACAAGATACAATTAGCAGCCAGGTGAGGCTGAACACATGGGAACAAGCTGCAATTACACAGACCCACCAGCGGCAGCAGACAAGAGTATTCTAAAACAGAGCAACGGGAAATCCTTGCATGCAAGACAACTTTATAAACATAAAATAGGAATGAACCACTACCTGTGGTTCATAACAGTATCCCCTCCTTAAGGGTGAGCTCCGAGCACCCCATGACACCCACGGGGAACATAAACAGAAGTATAACATAAAATACAGAACAAAAATGCAAAACAGGAATGAGCCACAGCCGTGGCTCATAACACTACTAGGAGCTTAAATATACGGTTTTGGAGCATAGGAGGAATATTATAAATAAACAATTTTACACAGTTTATCTAAACATATTACTCGGCAACATCAAGGTGATATAAAACCTATAAAGGTTCAGGGCATTGAGCACATACCACTTACAGCCTGAGGAGGAGACAAATTCAATATGCTTTGCAAACGTGAAGCGTATTGGATCTTCTCCTTGGGTACTTTGTTTCCGCAGGGTCTCAATGAAAACATTGAGATCAATAATATTTAACCTTTCCTATGTTCTTGTAATACAATCCCTTAGACAACATATCATAGCTGGTTTAAATACATCCAGTTACTGATTATCTTGTTTGATGGGTTGGTTATAATCATTTTTAGGATCTCCCCATTTAGACGGGTTATTATTTATGCATAATTTATTGAACATGTTTACTTATATGATTATTCTGTATAGGTATATATTCACATGTGCAGAAATTTTCATTGTTGGATATACATATGTTTATAGGATTGACATATTACCTCTATAAGGGGCAATTAAATTACAAAATATATTTCTCCTCAGGTTCACGCACTGCTGTTAAGCATAAGATCACGAATATGTTTGAAATGTATCTATCTTCAATAGGGATTATAATGTCGCCATATGTGTGATCTATTAATAGTATTTCGGCTACTAATTATATCCCTGTAGCAAATATATGTAAAATAGCTAATGTCTCTTTTTTACTTATAAATAATAGATAAGAATAGTGTGTATATATATATATATATATATATATATATACTGTGTGCTTTAGTATATTAATAACAACAAAGACCTTAAATTAATTCTATATATGGAATAAAGAACTCTATTTATGCACATATATGTATAGAAACTAACATCTTAAAACAATAATAATACTAAATATATATATATATATATAAACAGCTAAAAAAAAATTAAAGAATAATAACAAATAAAAATAATAATTTTTAAAAATAATACACAAAAAACAGTAAGTAACTATACAAATTATAACTGCAGGGTTTGAACCCAAGACGCTGTTCTTGTCTCTGGGTTGACCCAAGGCTTTAGCACACTGAGCCCCAGGTGATACAGTTAAAATGGCTGTTTCTCTATTCCTATATTATACTTTTGTCTTCTAGCGACGCCTCTAATTTATGCCTACACAAGTAATGTGTTTTTATATATATAGCTATACACATTTTTAAATTAAAACTACTTATTAAGTGTTTTAAGTAAAGTGTTTATTTTCTATATGTGGATCGTCTTTAGACTACATTAATGTGATCTATTAACTGTGATTTAGTATAGTAAATATCGTATCCGTTCAGATGGTCGACCATGTTATGGTCGACAGTTATTAGGTCGACCACTATTGGTCGACATTGACATGGTCAACATGGGCACATGGTCGACACATGAAAATTGTCGACACGTGAAAAGGTCGACATGAGTTTTTCACATTTTTTTCTTTTGTGGAACTTTTCCATACTTTCCGATCCACGTGGACTACGATTGGGAAGTGTAATCTGTGCCGAGCGCAGTGGTAGCGGAGCGAGGCACTTTGCCCGAAGCATGGCGAGCGAAGCAAGCCATGCGAGGGGAAGCGGTGCACTAATTGGGGTTCCCCGTAACTTTACACAAAAAACGACACAAAAAAAGTAAAGAAACTCATGTCGACCTTTTCATGTGTCGACCTTTCATGTGTCAACCATTTTCATGTGTCGAACATGTGTCCATGTCGACCATGTCAATGTCGACCAATAGTGGTCAACCTAATGACTGTCGACCATAACATGGTCGACCATTCATACCGGAACCAGTAAATAATACACATAGATGCTTCTAATTGATTCCACCTGAAAAGCATTCTACTACTTCTATCCTATTGGATGACTTCTGTTTAAATTGTGGACACTCTGGATACTTGGAACTACCTTCTGATGAAACCGCATGTCTACAGTAGCGGAGAAACTCATTAAGGACTTTGTGGGTTAATTGCAGGACGTTGAATCGAGGATACTATTATCACAGCAAAGTTTCTTTTACTACATGGCTCTGTGAGCGGCGCCCACCTCTTTCACCTGAACCACTGACACCCGTGAGCACTGGCGATCCCCTAGCTTAGAGTGTGTGCCGAAATACGTTACTCAGCATATAATTACACACGTGGATCCCCGGATTTATTTCAAGCTCCGGCTACAACAGCAGCGGTGAGATCTTGAAAGTATACATCTAAAGAACTGTGATTTACATTTAAGCAGGACAGCTGGAGAATTATCCATTAAAAAAAAATATGTTACCTCTTTTTTACCACCAGCGGGACTGCATCCTAATACCCATTATTAACTGAACATACCAGATAATTTCTTGTGGTGTTTTATTCTGAATCTTTAATAAATGTGATATTTACCTATTTTATTATGGTTTAATTGCGCTCTCTTTTTATTTAGTAGTTTTTAGTGTATATGTGATAACCGTAGATTATCATATGGGAGCTGCATACCTATTATTCCAGTAGTGTTGACAATTTTAGCGTTGTATTAATAATTTGTTTATTGTTTGCGCCTGAGACTTTACCCTAATATTATTATGGGCACATTTGGATTATATGGTATCCCTGGATATACAAGATGCTTACTTGCATATACCTATCAGGGACGTGCAGTCAGGGGAGGCAGGGGAGGCAGAGCCTCACTTGTCATATTCCATTATAATGTTTAGAATAATATAAAGAAGATATTTATAACATAGCTTCTGTGTTATAAATACTTTCTTTGTATACAGTACATCATTTCCAGTGTCAAAACTTGATAATTTGATAAAGGAGGCAGCGACGAGCTTTGCCTCTCCTTGACAATCCGTTACTGGTTAGAGCAAGGGGCGGGGCCACGCCGCTGGCCGCAATACTGCACTGGAAAAGGGACCAGTGGAGGCAGCTATCGCATATGCCTCAATGAGGGGGCCGTGCCCATAGCTAATGCAGTGATGTGTTGGGGAGGAAGAATGCGTGACACATGACTGCCTAACCGTCCTGATTGGATGGCTTACGAAGGAGTCCTGCCCTGGCTATGACGCCGTTATCGCCAGCTTTCACTGCTCCCCTCTGTGTCCTGTCTGGCTAGCCCTGTGCATCCACCACATCACAGATCCAGTCGAGCGCAGCTGATTGCTCATTCTTGTGCAGCTCCAGGACTCCGCACATCTCGGATTGTCCGTCAGTCGCGTGGTCCATGGGAGTGGAAGTAACTTCATCTCCCACACCAGCGGCCACCCGCTGCCATGTATGCCGGGGATCAACTCTGGTGACTGGGCAACGGCGGCCATCCTCCGTGAAGGGTCCCGATGGCCGCTGGTCTCTGTGATGGACACCTCCTGTCTGCTGCTCAGTGGACCTGCTTGGGTAAGCGGCTCCACTACACACTGCCTGCCGCTGCGGATAACAAGCTGTCTTCAGCCTTGGTCCTCACTTCCTCTGCCCCCGGATTCTATGTGGCACTGATCTCCCCAGTATAAAAAAGCACAACACTAGAAAGGTACTTCTAATTAGGGGTGGTGAAAAAACTGGGAAGACCATAAGTAGATTTTTGGAATTAAGTTGGTATAGTTATTATAGTAAATATGGCATAAACAATGGATAAACGTATTGGCATGATCCATATGGGGCACTGTTGGTAGAAAAGTTTTATAGTACAGAAATACCTCCTTCATGTCGCATTAGCTTGTCGGCATTCTGGCCGCGACCTAACTGAAAGGGGTCTCACTGGGTCACACCCAGGAAGAATCTGTACAAAATAGTGTGCGACCCGGTGAGACCCCTTTCAGATGGGATATTGCCAGAATGCTGATGCCGAAACTCCTACAGCAAACAAAATGCAGATGCCGGAATCCCGACACCCAGGATCCCGATCGTAAGTATGACTGGGACTGTTAGTGTTAGCCCACAGGAAGGGGGGAGGTTAGGTTTAGGCACTCCTGGGGACGGTTATGGTTAGGCTGTGGGGAAGGGAGAGTTAAGGTTAGGCTGCGGGGGGGTTGAGGTTTACGCACCACCGGGGAGGGTTAAGGTTATACTGCAAGTGGTGGAGGGTTAGGGTTGAGGCTGCGGAGAAGGGAGAGTTAAGGGGGGTTTTCGGGGAAGGCAAGTATACTTACCAAGCACCTGTCAATATTGTCTCCATCATCATGCCACGGTAGGTCTTCTGACCACTGGCATCCTGACTGCTAGTAAAACATATCACACCCCTTTTCGACTATTGGCTGACCCAACTTATTTTTGGATTGTTGACGTCATCGTCAATGCGTCCTGAGGCGGTATTGAGATGAGATGATCTCCAAGCGCCATCTCTTCCTATGCAGTGAGCGGGGGGCGGTTCCCATCGACCCGGCTTACCCGTTCACACTGCACCACAAGCCGGGTTAAACCCGTGTTCCACCCTGCTCGTTACCCAGGTTGAAATGCCAGGTCAGTCGACCTGGGTTAATTCAACTGGCCCCTTTCAGGCTGTGCCGCAATCCCGGTTGCTGGGCGTTTATATGCAATAACCCAGGTTATAAGTGGGTAGCATGATAGGCTGGGCAGACATAGGAGGTCCATGATCATCCTATGTCCCTGGAGCCCACTATGCCACCTCTTACACTACAAAATTACAGGATTTATTTATTAGTTTCTGAAAATTCCATTATTGTATGACGCCTCGGTCCATATCACCCCTACTAGACACCCCTAGTCATATTTATTTAAACATTTCCCAGTGGTCTTCTTGTAACTCTGTGTTAGAACAAATTTGCATACTAGATGTAGGCCACAATTACACCTCCAAGGTTTTGCCATAAGGACATACCCCTTTAAACATAGCCCTTGTAAAGTGTCTGTGTGCAAATCATGCTTGATGGGTGCTGTGAGCCAAACACGGCTTACTGCATCATCAAACCTTGTCTCTTGGGTGGGACAATACTAGCCAGTGCCTCCCCAGGCACTGACCTCACCGCATGTCACTGATACCTATTGCCACATTGCATCAGCAATATCGGCGGTTTACTATTGGCAACCTTCACTATCATTTCCAGGCTCTGCCGTTTGAACTTGCCACGGCCATTCGGATCTTCACCAAGGTTATGGCCGTGATGACGGCTCATCTCCATTGCCAAATGGAGTAAGGATTTTGCCGTATCTGGATGACTTGCTGATCCTGGCAAACTCCCACGATATCCTCCTGAGTCATCTGCAACTGACGGTAAACTTCCTACAAGCCCACAGATGGCTCATCAACTGGAAGAAGCACCTCGCTGGTCCCTGCTCGGAGCATGGTGCACCTGGGGGCACTGCTGGACACACACAGTCAGCAGCTGTTTCTGGCTCCAGAGAAGGTCCTGAAGCTTCAGAACAGGATAAGATACTTCCTCTCTCGCCCAAGAGTGTTGATACACTCGGCAATGCAAGTACTAGGCCTGATGGTGTCGGTTTTCGACATGGTAGAGTACGCTCAATTTTATTCCCACCCTCTGCAGAGGTTAATCCTTTCCAAGTGGGACGGCCTACCTCATCGGATCAGGTCTCACATGATCTCCTTGACTCCGGAGGTTCAGCTGTCGCTGACCTGGTGGCTACAGGACCAGCAGTTCAACAGGGGCTGTCCCTTCTGGATCCCCAACTGGGTCTTACTGATTACAGATGCCAGTCTGAGCAACACTCTTTCCAGGGTCAGTGGACCAGGAGGAATCACTCCTCCCGATAAACATTCTGGAATTGCAGGCAGTGTTCAATGCTTTGTCTCTCGCCCTGCCTCTGTTAAAAAACAGGGGTGTATTATGGTATGCCGGCGGCCGGGCACCCGGTGACCAGCATACCGGCGCCGGGAGACCGACCGTCGGCATACCGACCGTCGGCATACCGACAGCGTGGTGAGCGCAAATGAGCCCCTTGCGCTACGCGCGCCACGCTATTTTATTCTCCCTCCAGGGCGATCCCCACGAGGGAGAAAAAGTGTTGGTATGCCGGCTGTCGGGATTCTGGCGCCGGTATACTGTGCGCCAGGATTCCGACAGTCGGCATACTGAAGACCACCCAAAAAACAGGCCTGTTCAAGAATGGTCAGACTATGCTACCACGTTGGCATACATAAACCTTCAAGGAGACACTTGAAGCCGCATGGCAATGATGGAAGTGTCAAAAATCCATTGTTGGGCGGAACGCCATCTGCCAGCAATATCGGCAGTGTTCATTCCGGGAGTCCTCAACCCGGGAAGCGGATTTCCTCAGTCATTAGGATGTGCATGCCAGAGAGTGGAGTCTTCATCAGGAAGTCTTTCAACTCCTAGTGGACAAATGGGGCCTACCAGATGTACAGATGTAGCCACCTTTATCTTGACCGATTCTCCGCCTAGACGGACGTTTAGTCACGCTAAGGCGATAGCTGAGTTTAATCACAGGCAGGCGCGTTGAGGCGATTCTAGATACTCAGCATGCATTACACATCTCCACCACTGAGTGGCTAATGCTCCACTAATCCAGTACTTTCGATCGTACAGTATAGCGGCGGATTGATCTACAGCTCTGGCAATTGGTTAGTGACGATTGTAATGTTAATACTGTAGGCGTAACGGGAGGTGGTGGAAAAAGATGGTGACCTACTGTAGAGTACTGTATGTGTATGGAGACGCAACTAATTGTGGAAAAGGAAGAATGTACAGTACAATGTATAAACACTGTGCTTTTAAAATACATGTACAGTACATGAGCATCTGAGTTCCCTAAGGCACAATGGGAATGGTGGGCTAGCGGGAGGCGGTGGAAAATACCGTGCTTTACAAATGCGAGTGTCCGAGTCCCCTAAGGCATAAACCAACACCAATGGGGAGGAGGCCGGGCGCTGTTTGCTGTACTTTTACACATGAAATTGGGAATCTCTCATGAGGCATCGTGGGCTAGCGATGAACGCTCCCACCTCCCACGCTGGGGGTCCAGGGTTCGAGTCCTAATGTTCTTTTTTTTTTTTTAATTGTAATAATATACTGTATTATTTTATTTTCATTGTAAGACAGTCAATGGAAGGGTGCACACAAGTTACATATAAATCAGAGTACATCTGCAGGAGCGATTATTTACGCTAAATGCAACTACACAGCGGCAATGAGTAGAAATGAGTGTATTCTGACGCAACTAATTGAGCAAAACAGTACTTTAGATCTTCAGCGTTTGTGTATTGCACAGGACCTGAATTCCCTCCCTGTCTACTGCATGATCTGTGCAGGGTCCCAGGGGGGAAGGGCGATGGGGGTAGGGGGAGACGATGGAAAATACAGTGCCTTTGAAATGCAATTACAGTACAGTATATGAGCGTCTGAGTCCCCTACGGCATAAACCAACACCAATGGGAAGGAAGTGCCAACCTTTTTTTTTATGTGTTCCCGTGACATTCACTTTAATATTTTTTTTTTCTTTCTAATACATCCAATGGAAGGATGCACACAAGTTTCACATAAATCAGAGTAGATCTGCAGGAGCGATTATTTACGCTAAATGCAACTACACAGCGGTAATGAGTAGAAATGAGTGTATTCTGACTGAGCAAAACAGTACTGTAGATCTTCAGCGTTTGTGTATTTCACAAGACGTGAAATCCCTCCCTGTCTACTGCATGACCTGTGCAGGCTCCCAGGGGGGAAGGGCGATGGGCTAGCGGGAGGCGGTGGAAAATACCGTGCTATACAAATGCGAGCGTCCGAGTCCCCTAAGGCATAAACCAACACCAATGGGGAGGGGGCCGGGCTCTGGTTGCTGTACTTTTACACATGAAATTGTAAATCTCTCATGAGGCGTCGTGGGCTAGCGATGAAGGGTCCCACCTCCCACGCTGGGGGTCCAGGGTTTGAGTAGTGTAACGATGATAGTCGCAACAGAATTCTCGTTATACTGTATATATATTTTTACAGGGCTGGTAGCACGACGGCACAGGAGGCGGGACAGGCGCCGCAAAGCTGGTAAGTATTGTCAAATACAGTAGTGTACATACTAATTGTATTAGTGGCGTCCACCGTGTTTTAATACGCTCGTATGACAAATTTTCCCACAGTACCACCACCACCACCACCACCTGCCTGCCCGCACCCGGCGCATGGCCCCCAGGAGGCGCCGCCAGGCACCAGTGCAGCCGGTAAGCAAACTACTCTCTGATTACTGCTTTGCTTCCCAATGGTATTGTGTAACGAGAATTCTAGTGCGACTGTCATCGTTACACTACTGTACATGTGTCCTGGATACTGCATAGTACATGTTACAAATTGGCAGTTTCACCTACAGTACTGTTATATTTTTTTCCACAGTACCACCACCACCACCACCACCTGCCCGCCTGCACCTGGCGCATGGCCCCGAGGTGGCGCCGCCAGGCACCAGTGCAGCCGGTAAGCACACTACTCTCTGATTACTGCTTTGCTTCCCAATGGTATTGTGTAACGAGAATTCTGGTGTGACTGTCATCGTTACACTACTGTACATGTGTCCTGGATACTGTATAGTACATGTTACAAACTGTCAGCTTCACTTACAGTACTGTTATTTTTCTTTCCCCACAGTACCACCACCACCACCACCACCACCTGCCCGCCTGCACCCGGCGCATGGCCCCGAGGAAGCGCCGCCAGGCACCAGTGCAGCCGGTAAGCACACTACTCTCTGATTACTGCTTTGCTTCCCAATGGTATTGTGTAACGAGAATTCTGGTGCGACTGTCATCGTTACACTACTGTACATTTGTCCTGGATACTGTACAGTACATGTTACAACTTGACAGCTTCACTTACAGTACTGTTATTTTTTTTCTCACAGTACCACCAGTTATGCCACTGACACCATTTTATGTACCACACACAAAATTGCCCCTTATAAATTGTGCACCAGTGGAGGGCTGATAGTACTGTGTACCACCACCAAATTTCTTAATGGTACTCCATACCACCCTACTGTTCTTTCACAACTGGGTACAGTACTATACAGTACTTAACGAACCATTGTTTGGATTTTTGCATTTGGAAAGGGTTGTGCTGCGGCCATGGGTGGTTAGGTTTAGGCAACACCAGGGGGGGACTTAGGGTTAAGCACCAAGTGGGAGGTTTAGGCTGCTTGTGGGTAGGTTTTTGGTTAGGGGGGGGGGGGGGGGGGGGGGGAATATACTTAACAACCCCCTGTGGGGATTTTCCAATTCGGTATTTTTGCATCCGGAATGCCATCGTCGGGATACTGAGTGCCGTCATACTGTATCTTATGATATTTTATGATTTATTTATATCCATTATTTACTGTACTGTATTTCATTGTACTGTACAGCAGCTTATGTTACAGAGTTATTTCTCCACAGAGGTGTATATATATATATATATATATATATATATATATATATTTGTTTTATATTCAACACAGACATTATTTTCATGGAGCCAGAGGAGGAGGAGACACAGTGTTGTAAGTACAGAAGGAATTTATCTCTCCCATTCTTAAAAGTATTGACCAAGTCCGCCTTTACAAGTTATGTGCACCGGAAATTTTTCGGGTTTTGTGTTTTGGATTTGGATTCGGTTCCGCGGCCGTGTTTTGGATTCGGACGCGTTTTGGCAAAACCTCCCTGAAATTTTTTTGTCGGATTCGGGTGTGTTTTGGATTCGGGTGTTTTTTTTACAAAAAACCCTCAAAAACAGCTTAAATCATAGAATTTGGGGGTCATTTTGATTAGAGATGAGCGGGTTCGGTTCCTCGGAAACCAAACCCGCCCGAACTTCAGGTTTTTTTACACGGGTCCGAGCGACTCGGATCTTCCCGCCTTGCTCGGTTAACCCGAGCGCACCCGAACGTCATCATCCCGCTGTCGGATTCTCGCGAGGCTCGGATTCTATCGCGAGACTCGGATTCTATATAAGGAGCCGCGCGTCGTCGCCATTTTCACACGTGCATTGAGATTGATAGGGAGAGGACGTGGCTGGCGTCCTCTCCGTTTATAGAGAGTGAGACTAGAGAAGAGAGAGACACAGTATTATTTACTTTAGTAATTTTGGGGAGCATTAGGAGGAGTACTACTACTTGCTGAAGTGATAGATAGTGTGACTGTATATCTGACTTGTGGGGGAGACACTGACAGTGGGGAGCTGTTAGAATCTGAGAGCAGGAGTACATATTTTAACGTACAGTGCACACTTTTGCTGGCACTCTGCTGCTAGAGTGCCACACTGCCATTGTGACCACACTGACCACCAGTATATATTGTGATTGTCTGCTTAGGAGTACTACTTGCAAGTTGCTGATAGTGTGACCAGTGACCTGACCACCAGTTTAATTAATCACCACCAGTTTAATATATATATATATATATATATATATATATATCCCAAATGCTCTCTGGCACTCCAGTCCTCCCCCGTGGGGTGTACCTTGCTCCGGTGCCCTCCCCAGGGATCCTCTCCCTGACATGTAGCAACAATTCGAAATCAGAGGCGGCACTCGGAGTCTTTTAAAGCAGTGAAAAAACTTGTATTGGTGAGGTCAACGTTTCGGGGACCACCTCCCCGTCTTCAGGACAAACACACAGTGAGAAAAGTGTACATTAAATACCTACTTACCCCCCTCCTCTTTCTGGTCTCCCCGCCAGCGTCCGCCGCGGGCACGCCAGCCGCACTTCCGGTGCACTGTTCTGCTTGTTGCGTCAATGCCGGAAGTGACGTGTCGTTGTGGGCCGCGTGACCATGGCAACGCTGAAGGGGAAAGAGAAACAGTGAACACATGACACGTAATATAAACAAACACCACATCGCCAGTGCATGTTTGCAACCACACGCTCCCCATACTTAAATACATTAATCATGTTTCATTAAGAAGTGCAATTCATAAAACATCATGCAATTCATGTAGAAAATGTAACTACAACCTACTATTAAAAATTTCCTTAAAAACCATCCATGTATTCCCATTAACCCTTTTCATACCTGCTATGTGACAATTAATCATGTCATTAGACCTGCACCTCTACCAAATACTTAGTATTTGTTTTGGTGTCAGGATATGTGCTTTACTATAATGTGATGCCAAACTTAAGCACATAAAAACTTCTCTTTAGTGCATATCTTAAAATCTACTTTGTTGGATGCTAAGCTGCTGGTTGGATCTGTTAAATGGCTAGAGCCTGTACTTCTTATCTCATCTCATGCCTTTTTTCTCCCACCAGGTGACAAATTTGTGTGTAGCTCCCTATCATTTCTACTTTGGAGCTAATTGCTGACACTCTTCTATAGCTTTCTACTTATTCCTGACTTCACACAAAGTTGATCAGACCTAGACTGTCATTAAGACCTCTTGGTTTCAGAGTATTTAGTCTATAGATCCATCTGGACTCCAATTGTAATAACTGTTGTCCTCGATTCCCACCCCTGGGCGGTACTGGCACATGATCAATGATCCTGTGTTTAAACGTCGCCATGCCATGTCTGTTTTCCAAAAAATGCCTGGCCACAGGCTGATCTCCACTGCCAGTGGCCAGCGCATTACGTATTGCCTGCCTGTGTTGCGCCATTCTTGTCTTGAACTGGCACTCAGTTTTGCCAATATAATAGCGCCCACACGGGCATATAATGGCATAGATCACGAATTTGATGCTACATGTCAGCGGCCACCTAATGGGGAACTTCTTCCCTGTGTATGGATGTGCTATATGATCTCCAGGTGACATGTGAGAACAAGTGGTGCAGCCTGTGCACTTGTAGCACCCATTTTTGCGTGATAAAAAATTCTTGACTGGAGCTGCTTTTAGTTTGGACATGTCTGTTTTTACCACAAAGTCCCTGATGCTTTTGCCTCTTTTATGGCTAGGCATCAGCCTTTTGTCTTTAAAGATTTTTAAATCTGGGTCGGAAGTAACAATAGGCCACAACTTGCGTACCTTCTGTTTAATGGCACTGCTCCTGGTGGAGAATTCATTAACCCATGGGATGACCTTGGTCATATCCCTAACTACCGCTGGTTGCAGTAACTCTTCTCTCTTTTTATCTAAGGCTTTTGCCCTAGCTGCCCGTAATAGTTTTCTAGGGTACCCCCTTTGGAGAAATCTTTGTTCCATCTCATCCAATTGGGCTACCCTCATTTTACTGTCGCTGTTCACTCTGCAGACCCGTAAAAACTGGGAATAGGGTAACCCTTTAATTGTCGCTGGGGGATGAAAACTGTCGTGCCTTAACATGGTGTTCCGGTCTGTCGGTTTCTTGTACAGACTCGTATTGATCTGATTATCCTGGATTCTGATGTGTATGTCCAAGAAACAGATCTCTGTCGTGCTACTTGAAACTGTAAACTTGATGGGGCTGGTTGTGGAGTTATGTGTCTCTACCAATTTATTCAATGCTTGCTCTGTGCCCTTCCAAAAAAGTAATAAATCATCTATATACCTGTAATAGACAAAGAGGCACTCTGCCACCGCCTTATCAGCAAAGAAAAGGTCGCGCTCCACCTCCCACATGTAGGAGTTTGCGAACGAGGGTGCCACGGATGACCCCATGGCACACCCCGTTCGTTGTCTATAGTATACCCCATCAAAGATGAAAAAATTGTGAGTTAAAGTGAACTCCAACAACAGAATAAAAAAATCTATGTCCGGTCCTACGTAATGTGTATTGCCTGTTATCAACTGCCTCACAGCCTGTAACCCCTGTGCATGAGGTATACAGGTGTAGAGGCTTGTGACATCCAGGGTGGCCAGTATCACATCTGTTGGCACTTCCTTGATGGACAGAAACTTTCTCAGTAACATGCTGGAGTCTTTCAAATGGGAGACTGTGTGTTGGATGCAGGGCTGTAGATATGTGTCAAGGTACACTGCTGCAGGCTCACACAGAGACCCTCGGGCCGATATGATCGGTCTTCCCGGGGGTCTCTGTGCGTCCTTGTGTATCTTGGGAATTGTGTAAAATATGGGCGTAACTGGATACTCCGGGCATAGTTTCCTACCCACTTCTGTTGTTATCACGCCCTCATCCTGCGCTTTCTGTATTAAATTCCCTAACTGTACTCGATATTCCTGTGATGGATCAGAGCTCAGCCTGCAATAAGTGTCCTGATCATTTAATAATCGAAGACATTCTGTTTTGTATTCTGCAATGTCCTGCACCACTACTGCTCCTCCCTTATCCGCGTTGCGGATCACGATGTCTTTGCGGTTACTGAGTCCTTTCAAGGCGGCTCGTTCCTTTTTTAATAGATTATGATGTTTGTGGGGAGTTGTTTCTCTCCCTGCTGTTTCCAACATTCTGTGAAAAGTTTTTAAGGAGGGATTTTGAAAGACCGGATCAAACCGTGACTTGGGCCCCAAGCTCTGGATTCGTGGTGGTAGTATTACTTTATCCTTACTGGGGGGGGATTTACTAAAATGATCCTTAATTTTTAAGGTACGGTGTAATTTGAATGATTCCACTGTCCATCCAAAATCATTGCCAAAGTTAGTAGGGACATAAGACAACCCTTTATTGAGTACACTCACCTCTGCGGGTGTGAGGGGGGTTCTCGATAAATTAAAGATTAACGTGTCTTCCCCTTGGTGGTTTTGGTCTTGCCTTTGTCTTTGGCTTTGTCCTCCCCGTCGCGTTTGCCTCCTTTTCCTCCCCGGGACGCCACCACTACCCGGGTCTTTACCCCTAAAGGGGTCCTCTCATTTGAGGAAATCGCAGAGGATGTATTTGCCTCCTCCGAATCACTTGCTGAGGTGTACCCTTGTCTGCCTCCACTTCTAAACCTCAGATTGCGGGTGGGCCTCCTCCTGATGTTCTCCGTTTTGGTGTTCCCCAACCAGGTATACACCCGGTGCTGCGTGTAGTCCATCTGTACTTTTCTCAGTTTCTCTTTCTTACATTTCAAGAGATTGTTCTTATACTGCTCCACCTGTTGATTGAGTTTTGTCATCCAGGTCTTGGATTGTTCCAAGGACAAGACTGTGGCATGGTCAAATTCAAATTTGCTTATATTCTCCCTGGTTCGCTCCAGCTCCTTGGTGGATTCCTCTATCACTAGGAGTACCAAGTCCATGGAACATTTGTTTAGTACAGCGATCCATTTCTTGCAAAATTCCATGTTATATCGGCCGATGGTGGGAATATTATGGACTCTGAAGCCCCTCGGTAGCTGTTTTGCTCTGTAATAATCCGATAGCGTCCGGCTATGATAGAGGTAATCCAGTTCTCGTTTTTTCAAACGAAACAACTCACGCTGGATATCATCCCCGGAAGGTGTGACTGTCTCTGTAAATGCTGGTTCCTTGTGTAGAATTCTCTCTGCTTCTATATCATTACTTTTTTGGAAGGGCACAGAGCAAGCATTGAATAAATTGGTAGAGACACATAACTCCACAACCAGCCCCATCAAGTTTACAGTTTCAAGTAGCACGACAGAGATCTGTTTCTTGGACATACACATCAGAATCCAGGATAATCAGATCAATACGAGTCTGTACAAGAAACCGACAGACCGGAACACCATGTTAAGGCACGACAGTTTTCATCCCCCAGCGACAATTAAAGGGTTACCCTATTCCCAGTTTTTACGGGTCTGCAGAGTGAACAGCGACAGTAAAATGAGGGTAGCCCAATTGGATGAGATGGAACAAAGATTTCTCCAAAGGGGGTACCCTAGAAAACTATTACGGGCAGCTAGGGCAAAAGCCTTAGATAAAAAGAGAGAAGAGTTACTGCAACCAGCGGTAGTTAGGGATATGACCAAGGTCATCCCATGGGTTAATGAATTCTCCACCAGGAGCAGTGCCATTAAACAGAAGGTACGCAAGTTGTGGCCTATTGTTACTTCCGACCCAGATTTAAAAATCTTTAAAGACAAAAGGCTGATGCCTAGCCATAAAAGAGGCAAAAGCATCAGGGACTTTGTGGTAAAGCAAATTTGAATTTGACCATGCCACAGTCTTGTCCTTGGAACAATCCAAGACCTGGATGACAAAACTCAATCAACAGGTGGAGCAGTATAAGAACAATCTCTTGAAATTTAAGAAAGAGAAACTGAGAAAAGTACAGATGGACTACACGCAGCACCGGGTGTATACCTGGTTGGGGAACACCAAAACGGAGAACATCAGGAGGAGGCCCACCCGCAATCTGAGGTTTAGAAGTGGAGGCAGACAAGGGTACACCTCAGCAAGTGATTCGGAGGAGGCAAATACATCCTCTGCGATTTCCTCAAATGAGAGGACCCCTTTAGGGGTAAAGACCCGGGCAGTGGTGGCGTCCCGGGGAGGAAAAGGAGGCAAACGCGACGGGGAGGACAAAGCCAAAGACAAAGGCAAGACCAAAACCACCAAGGGGAAGACACGTTAATCTTTAATTTATCGAGAACCCCCCTCACACCCGCAGAGGTGAGTGTACTCAATAAAGGGTTGTCTTATGTCCCTACTAACTTTGGCAATGATTTTGGATGGACAGTGGAATCATTCAAATTACACCGTACCTTAAAAATTAAGGATCATTTTAGTAAATCCCCCCCCCAGTAAGGATAAAGTAATACTACCACCACGAATCCAGAGCTTGGGGCCCAAGTCACGGTTTGATCCGGTCTCTCAAAATCCCTCCTTAAAAACTTTTCACAGAATGTTGGAAACAGCAGGGAGAGAAACAACTCCCCACAAACATCATAATCTATTAAAAAAGGAACGAGCCGCCTTGAAAGGACTCAGTAACCGCAAAGACATCGTGATCCGCAACGCGGATAAGGGAGGAGCAGTAGTGGTGCAGGACATTGCAGAATACAAAACAGAATGTCTTCGATTATTAAATGATCAGGACACTTATTGCAGGCTGAGCTCTGATCCATCACAGGAATATCGAGTACAGTTAGGGAATTTAATACAGAAAGCGCAGGATGAGGGCGTGATAACAACAGAAGTGGGTAGGAAACTATGCCCGGAGTATCCAGTTACGCCCATATTTTACACAATTCCCAAGATACACAAGGACGCACAGAGACCCCCGGGAAGACCGATCATATCGGCCCGAGGGTCTCTGTGTGAGCCTGCAGCAGTGTACCTTGACACATATCTACAGCCCTGCATCCAACACACAGTCTCCCATTTGAAAGACTCCAGCATGTTACTGAGAAAGTTTCTGTCCATCAAGGAAGTGCCAACAGATGTGATACTGGCCACCCTGGATGTCACAAGCCTCTACACCTGTATACCTCATGCACAGGGGTTACAGGCTGTGAGGCAGTTGATAACAGGCAATACACATTACGTAGGACCGGACATAGATTTTTTTATTCTGTTGTTGGAGTTCACTTTAACTCACAATTTTTTCATCTTTGATGGGGTATACTATAGACAACGAACGGGGTGTGCCATGGGGTCATCCGTGGCACCCTCGTTCGCAAACTCCTACATGTGGGAGGTGGAGCGCGACCTTTTCTTTGCTGATAAGGCGGTGGCAGAGTGCCTCTTTGTCTATTACAGGTATATAGATGATTTATTACTTTTTTGGAAGGGCACAGAGCAAGCATTGAATAAATTGGTAGAGACACATAACTCCACAACCAGCCCCATCAAGTTTACAGTTTCAAGTAGCACGACAGAGATCTGTTTCTTGGACATACACATCAGAATCCAGGATAATCAGATCAATACGAGTCTGTACAAGAAACCGACAGACCGGAACACCATGTTAAGGCACGACAGTTTTCATCCCCCAGCGACAATTAAAGGGTTACCCTATTCCCAGTTTTTACGGGTCTGCAGAGTGAACAGCGACAGTAAAATGAGGGTAGCCCAATTGGATGAGATGGAACAAAGATTTCTCCAAAGGGGGTACCCTAGAAAACTATTACGGGCAGCTAGGGCAAAAGCCTTAGATAAAAAGAGAGAAGAGTTACTGCAACCAGCGGTAGTTAGGGATATGACCAAGGTCATCCCATGGGTTAATGAATTCTCCACCAGGAGCAGTGCCATTAAACAGAAGGTACGCAAGTTGTGGCCTATTGTTACTTCCGACCCAGATTTAAAAATCTTTAAAGACAAAAGGCTGATGCCTAGCCATAAAAGAGGCAAAAGCATCAGGGACTTTGTGGTAAAAACAGACATGTCCAAACTAAAAGCAGCTCCAGTCAAGAATTTTTTATCACGCAAAAATGGGTGCTACAAGTGCACAGGCTGCACCACTTGTTCTCACATGTCACCTGGAGATCATATAGCACATCCATACACAGGGAAGAAGTTCCCCATTAGGTGGCCGCTGACATGTAGCACCAAATTCGTGATCTATGCCATTATATGCCCGTGTGGGCGCTATTATATTGGCAAAACTGAGTGCCAGTTCAAGACAAGAATGGCGCAACACAGGCAGGCAATACGTAATGCGCTGGCCACTGGCAGTGGAGATCAGCCTGTGGCCAGGCATTTTTTGGAAAACAGACATGGCATGGCGACGTTTAAACACAGGATCATTGATCATGTGCCAGTACCGCCCAGGGGTGGGAATCGAGGACAACAGTTATTACAATTGGAGTCCAGATGGATCTATAGACTAAATACTCTGAAACCAAGAGGTCTTAATGACAGTCTAGGTCTGATCAACTTTGTGTGAAGTCAGGAATAAGTAGAAAGCTATAGAAGAGTGTCAGCAATTAGCTCCAAAGTAGAAATGATAGGGAGCTACACACAAATTTGTCACCTGGTGGGAGAAAAAAGGCATGAGATGAGATAAGAAGTACAGGCTCTAGCCATTTAACAGATCCAACCAGCAGCTTAGCATCCAACAAAGTAGATTTTAAGATATGCACTAAAGAGAAGTTTTTATGTGCTTAAGTTTGGCATCACATTATAGTAAAGCACATATCCTGACACCAAAACAAATACTAAGTATTTGGTAGAGGTGCAGGTCTAATGACATGATTAATTGTCACATAGCAGGTATGAAAAGGGTTAATGGGAATACATGGATGGTTTTTAAGGAAATTTTTAATAGTAGGTTGTAGTTACATTTTCTACATGAATTGCATGATGTTTTATGAATTGCACTTCTTAATGAAACATGATTAATGTATTTAAGTATGGGGAGCGTGTGGTTGCAAACATGCACTGGCGATGTGGTGTTTGTTTATATTACGTGTCATGTGTTCACTGTTTCTCTTTCCCCTTCAGCGTTGCCATGGTCACGCGGCCCACAACGACACGTCACTTCCGGCATTGACGCAACAAGCAGAACAGTGCACCGGAAGTGCGGCTGGCGTGCCCGCGGCGGACGCTGGCGGGGAGACCAGAAAGAGGAGGGGGGTAAGTAGGTATTTAATGTACACTTTTCTCACTGTGTGTTTGTCCTGAAGACGGGGAGGTGGTCCCCGAAACGTTGACCTCACCAATACAAGTTTTTTCACTGCTTTAAAAGACTCCGAGTGCCGCCTCTGATTTCGAATTGTTGCTATATATATATATATATATATATAATTGTATATAATATATATATAATTGTATATGTATACCGCACCTACCCGTGTTTTTTTTTTTCTTCTTTCTTCTTGATACATACTACTATAGTAGCTTACTGTAGCAGTCTGCGGTGCTGCTGAGCTGACAGTGTCCAGCAGGTCCGTCATCAGTCATTACATAATAAATATATATACCTGTCCGGCTGCAGTACTAGTGATATTATATATATATATATATATATATATATTAATTTCATCTCATTATCATCCAGTCTATATTAGCAGCAGACACAGTACGGTAGTCCACGGCTGTAGCTACCTCTGTGTCGGCAGTCGCTGGTCCATCCATAATTGTATACCACCTTCCCGTGGTTTTTTTTTTTCTCTTTCTTCTTGATACATACTACTATAGTAGCTTACTGTAGCAGTCTGCGGTGCTGCTGAGCTGATAGTGTCCAGCAGGTCCGTCATCAGTCATTACATAATAAATATATATACCTGTCCGGCTGCAGTACTAGTGATATTATATATATATATATATATATATATATTAATTTCATCTCATTATCATCCAGTCTATATTAGCAGCAGACACAGTACGGTAGTCCACGGCTGTAGCTACCTCTGTGTCGGCAGTCGCTGGTCCATCCATAATTGTATACCACCTACCCGTGGTTTTTTTTTCTCTTTCTTCTTGATACATACTACTATAGTAGCTTACTGTAGCAGTCTGCGGTGCTGCTGAGCTGACAGTGTCCAACAGGTCCGTCATCAGTCATTACATAATAAATATATATACCTGTCCGGCTGCAGTACTAGTGATATTATATATATATATATATATATATATATATTGATTTCATCTCATTATCATCCAGTCTATATTAGCAGCAGACACAGTACGGTAGTCCACGGCTGTAGCTACCTCTGTGTCGGCAGTCGCTGGTCCATCCATAATTGTATACCACCTTCCCGTGGTTTTTTTTTTTCTCTTTCTTCTTGATACATACTACTATAGTAGCTTACTGTAGCAGTCTGCGGTGCTGCTGAGCTGACAGTGTCCAGCAGGTCCGTCATCAGTCATTACATAATAAATATATATACCTGTCCGGCTGCAGTACTAGTGATATTATATATATATATATATATATATATATTAATTTCATCTCATTATCATCCAGTCTATATTAGCAGCAGACACAGTACGGTAGTCCACGGCTGTAGCTACCTCTGTGTCGGCAGTCGCTGGTCCATCCATAATTGTATACCACCTACCCGTGGTTTTTTTTTTTCTCTTTCTTCTTGATACATACTACTACAGTAGCTTACTGTAGCAGTCTGCGGTGCTGCTGAGCTGACAGTGTCCAGCAGGTCCGTCATCAGTCATTACATAATAAATATATATACCTGTCCGGCTGCAGTACTAGTGATATTATATATATATATATATATATATATATATATATATATTGATTTCATCTCATTATCATCCAGTCTATATTAGCAGCAGACACAGTACGGTAGTCCACGGCTGTAGCTACCTCTGTGTCGGCAGTCGCTGGTCCATCCATAATTGTATACCACCTACCCGTGGTTTTTTTTTTCTCTTTCTTCTTGATACATACTACTATAGTAGCTTACTGTAGCAGTCTGCGGTGCTGCTGAGCTGACAGTGTCCAGCAGGTCCGTCATCAGTCATTACATAATACATATATATACCTGTCCGGCTGCAGTACTAGTGATATTATATATATATATATATATTAATTTCATCTCATTATCATCCAGTCTATATTAGCAGCAGACACAGTACGGTAGTCCATGGCTGTAGCTACCTCTGTGTCGGCAGTCGCTGGTCCATCCATAAGTATACTAGTATCCATCCATCTCCATTGTTTACCTGAGGTGCCTTTTAGTTGTGCCTATTAAAATATGGAGAACAAAAATGTTGAGGTTCCAAAATTAGGGAAAGATCAAGATCCACTTCCACCTCGTGCTGAAGCTGCTGCCACTAGTCATGGCCGAGACGATGAAATGCCAGCAACGTCGTCTGCCAAGGCCGATGCCCAATGTCATAGTACAGAGCATGTAAAATCCAAAACACCAAATATCAGTAAAAAAAAGGACTCCAAAATCTAAAATAAAATTGTCGTCGGAGAAGCGTAAACTTGCCAATATGCCATTTACCACACGGAGTGGCAAGGAACGGCTGAGGCCCTGGCCTATGTTCATGGCTAGTGGTTCAGCTTCACATGAGGATGGAAGCACTCAGCCTCTCGCTAGAAAAATGAAAAGACTCAAGCTGGCAAAAGCACCGCAAAGAACTGTGCGTTCTTCGAAATCCCAAATCCACAAGGAGAGTCCAATTGTGTCGGTTGCGATGCCTGACCTTCCCAACACTGGACGTGAAGAGCATGCGCCTTCCACCATTTGCACGCCCCCTGCAAGTGCTGGAAGGAGCACCCGCAGTCCAGTTCCTGATAGTCAGATTGAAGATGTCAGTGTTGAAGTACACCAGGATGAGGAGGATATGGGTGTTGCTGGCGCTGGGGAGGAAATTGACAAGGAGGATTCTGATGGTGAGGTGGTTTGTTTAAGTCAGGCACCCGGGGAGACACCTGTTGTCCGTGGGAGGAATATGGCCGTTGACATGCCTGGTGAAAATACCAAAAAAATCAGCTCTTCGGTGTGGAAGTATTTCACCAGAAATGCGGACAACATTTGTCAAGCCATGTGTTGCCTTTGTCAAGCTGTAATAAGTAGGGGTACGGACGTTAACCACCTCAGAACATCCTCCCTTATACGTCACCTGCAGCGCATTCATAATAAGTCAGTGACAAGTTCAAAAACTTTGGGCGACAGCGGAAGCAGTCCACTGACCAGTAAATCCCTTCCTCTTGTAACCAAGCTCACGCAAACCACCCCACCAACTCCCTCAGTGTCAATTTCCTCCTTCCCCAGGAATGCCAATAGTCCTGCAGGCCATGTCACTGGCAATTCTGACAAGTCCTCTCCTGCCTGGGATTCCTCCGATGCATCCTTGCGTGTAACGCCTACTGCTGCTGGCGCTGCTGTTGTTGCTGCTGGGAGTCGATGGTCATCCCAGAGGGGAAGTCGTAAGCCCACTTTTACTACTTCCACCAAGCAATTCACTGTCCAACAGTCCTTTGCGAGGAAGATGAAATATCACAGCAGTCATCCTGTTGCAAAGCGGATAACTGAGGCCTTGACAACTATGTTGGTGTTAGACGTGCGTCCGGTATCCGCCGTTAGTTCACAGGGAACTAGACAATTTCTTGAGGTAGTGTGCCCCCGTTACCAAATACCATCTAGGTTCCACTTCTCTAGGCAGGCGATACCGAGAATGTACACGGACGTCAGAAAAAGACTCACCAGTGTCCTAAAAAATGCAGTTGTACCCAATGTCCACTTAACCACGGACATGTGGACAAGTGGAGCAGGGCAGGGTCAGGACTATATGACTGTGACAGCCCACTGGGTAGATGTATGGACTCCCGCCGCAAGAACAGCAGCGGCGGCACCAGTAGCAGCATCTCGCAAACGCCAACTCTTTCCTAGGCAGGCTACGCTTTGTATCACCGCTTTCCAGAATACGCACACAGCTGAAAACCTCTTACGGCAACTGAGGAAGATCATCGCGGAATGGCTTACCCCAATTGGACTCTCCTGTGGATTTGTGGCATCGGACAACGCCAGCAATATTGTGTGTGCATTAAATATGGGCAAATTCCAGCACGTCCCATGTTTTGCACATACCTTGAATTTGGTGGTGCAGAATTTTTTTAAAAACGACAAGGGCGTGCAAGAGATGCTGTCGGTGGCCAGAAGAATTGCGGGACACTTTCGGCGTACAGGCACCACGTACAGAAGACTGGAGCACCACCAAAAACGCCTGAACCTGCCCTGCCATCATCTGAAGCAAGAAGTGGTAACGAGGTGGAATTCAACCCTCTAGAGCAGCAAAAGGCCATTCAAGCCTATACAATTGAGCACGATATAGGAGGTGGAATGTACCTGTCTCAAGCGCAGTGGAGAATGATTTCAACGTTGTGCAAGGTTCTGCAACCTTTTGAACTTGCCACACGTGAAGTCAGTTCAGACACTGCCAGCCTGAGTCAGGTCATTCCCCTCATCAGGCTTTTGCAGAAGAAGCTGGAGGCATTGAAGGAGGAGCTAAAAGGGAGCGATTCCGCTAGGCATGTGGGACTTGTGGATGGAGCCCTTAATTCGCTTAACAAGGATTCACGGGTGGTCAATCTGTTGAAATCAGAGCACTACATTTTGGCCACCGTGCTCGATCCTAGATTTAAAACCTACCTTGGATCTCTCTTTCCGGCAGACACAAGTCTGCTGGGGTTCAAAGACCTGCTGGTGAGAAAATTGTCAAGTCAAGCGGAACGCGACCTGTCAACATCTCCTCCTTCACATTCTCCCGCAACTGGGGGTGCGAGGAAAAGGCTCAGAATTCCGAGCCCACCCGCTGGCGGTGATGCAGGGCAGTCTAGAGCGACTGCTGATGCTGACATCTGGTCCGGACTGAAGGACCTGACAACGATTACGGACATGTCGTCTACTGTCACTGCATATGATTCTCTCCCCATTGAAAGAATGGTGGAGGATTATATGAGTGACCGCATCCAAGTAGGCACGTCAGACAGTCCGTACTTATACTGGCAGGAAAAAGAGGCAATTTGGAGGCCCTTGCACAAACTGGCTTTATTCTACCTAAGTTGCCCTCCCACAAGTGTGTACTCCGAAAGAGTGTTTAGTGCCGCCGCTCACCTTGTCAGCAATCGGCGTACGAGGTTACTTCCAGAAAATGTGGAGAAGATGATGTTCATTAAAATGAATTATAATCAATTCCTCCGTGGAGACATTGACCAGCAGCAATTGCCTCCACAAAGTACACAGGGAGCTGAGACGGTGGATTCCAGTGGGGACGAATTGATAATCTGTGAGGAGCGGGATGTACACGGTGATATATCGGAGGATGATGATGAGGTGGACATCTTGCCTCTGTAGAGCCAGTTTGTGCAAGGAGAGATTAATTGCTTCTTTTTCGGTGGGGGTCCAAACCAACCCGTCATTTCAGTCACAGTCGTGTGGCAGACCCTGTCACTGAAATGATGGGTTGGTTAAAGTGTGCATGTCCTGTTTATACAACATAAGGGTGGGTGGGAGGGCCCAAGGACAATTCCATCTTGCACCTCTTTTTTCTTTCATTTTTCTTTGCGTCATGTGCTGTTTGGGGAGTGTTTTTTGGAAGGGCAATCCTGCGTGACACTGCAGTGCCACTCCTAGATGGGCCAGGTGTTTGTGTCGGCCACTAGGGTCGCTTATCTTACTCACACAGCTACCTCATTGCGCCTCTTTTTTTCTTCTTTGCGTCATGTGCTGTTTGGGGAGTGTTTTTTGGAAGGGCCATCCTGCGTGACACTGCAGTGCCACTCCTAGATGGGCCAGGTGTTTGTGTCGGCCACTAGGGTCGCTTAGCTTAGTCATCCAGCGACCTCGGTGCAAATTTTAGGACTAAAAATAATATTGTGAGGTGTGAGGTGTTCAGAATAGACTGAAAATGAGTGGAAATTATGGTTTTTGAGGTTAATAATACTTTGGGATCAAAATGACCCCCAAATTCTATGATTTAAGCTGTTTTTTAGTGTTTTTTGAAAAAAACACCCGAATCCAAAACACACCCGAATCCGACAAAAAAAATTCGGTGAGGTTTTGCCAAAACGCCGTCGAACCCAAAACACAGCCACGGAACCGAACCCAAAACCAAAACACAAAACCCGAAAAATTTCAAGTGCACATCTCTAATTTTGATCCCATAGTATTATTAACCTCAATAACCATAATTTACACTCATTTTCAGTCTATTCTGAACACCTCACACCTCACAATATTATTTTTAGTCCTAAAATTTGCACCGAGGTCGCTGGATGGCTAAGCTAAGCGACACAAGTGGCCGACACAAACACCTGGCCCACCTAGGAGTGGCACTGCAGTGTCAGGCAGGATGGCACTTCAAATAAATTGTCCCCAAACAGCACATGATGCAAAGAAAAAAAGAGGCGCACCAAGGTCGCTGTGTGACTAAGCTAAGCGACACAAGTGGCCGACAAAAACACCTGGCCCATCTAGGAGTGGCACTGCAGTGTCAGACAGGATGGCACTTCAAAAAAATAGTCCCCAAACAGCACATGATGCAAAGAAAAAAAAGAGGCGCAATGAGGTAGCTGTGTGACTAAGCTAAGCGACCCAAGTGGCCGATACAAACACCTGGCCCATCTAGGAGTGGCACTGCAGTGTCAGACAGGATGGCACTTCAAAAAAATAGTCCCCAAACAGCACATGATGCAAAGAAAAAAAGAGGCGCACCAAGGTCGCTGTGTGACTAAGCTAAGCGACACAAGTGGCAGACACAAACACCTGGCCCATCTAGGAGTGGCACTGCAGTGTCAGGCAGAATGGCACTTCAAAAAAATTGTCCCCAAACAGCACATGATGCAAAGAAAAATCTTTTGAATAAGGCTTTAGAAGAGGTCTTAAATATGAACAGACAAGATTTATTACGTCCATCCTCTTCAAAAAAGATAGAGAAATATGACAGAAAAGAGAGAGAAATGGCCTTTATCTGCAAATATAATAATTGTGCGAAAGAGATTAAAACAATAATTGAAAGAAACTACAGAGTGTTGAAACATGACAATATGCTTGGTAGTCTTCTAGCTAACAAACAACAGGTGGTCTACAGAAAAAATAGGGCTCTAAAGACTATATTGGCTCCTAGCTATTTCAAAACCCCAACAATAGAGAAGAATAAAAATGGCTCAAATTGGTTGACTAATAAACCTTTAGGCTTCCACAGATGTGGAAAGAGTAGATGTACAATGTGTCAACATATGGAACGCAAAACCACTTTTATTTCTATTCCATCTTCTAATGAAAAATACTACTTGAAATCCTTTTTAAACTGTGACTCTAAATTCGTGATATACTTGTTGACATGTGGATGTGGTTTGAATTATGTGGGACGAACTACAAGATCGTTACATACACGATTCATGGAACATCGATGGAACATAATACGCAAATACATGGCTCATAGTGTATCACGACATTACTTCAATGAACATAATAACAACCCCGCCTGTCTCTCAATAATGTGTCTTGAATATATTGCCCCTACGGATAGAGGAGGAGATAGATTTAATAAGCTTTGTCGGAGAGAAGTCTTCTGGATGTTAAAGTTTAATTCTTTACACCCAGATGGACTTAATGAAGCAATTGAACTAAATTCGGTCCTCTAGTTGGGGATCTTTGCCCCCGTTCCTGTTCTAATAATTGGTGCTTTCCATCCTCTATATACATTATTTGAAGATTTAGGTTGTTTAAATACCTGAATAGTATAGCTTAGCCTCCTACATATTGGTTGAGAAATAAATCAATGACTAATCAGAACCAATGTTAACGAAGTCACGTGACCGGAGACTCGGAGTCACGTGTGCGAAAAGGGTCCATCTAAGCTCAGAAATAACACTTAGTACCTCCCGAGAAGGGGATGATGGAGTCTCCGATCACGTGACTTAGATCACATGTTTCAGCGGGACCAATAGGATTGCATAGAATCCGGATCACGTGTTCTACAATGTCACGTGACCGGCTTCACTCGAATTTAGTTTTATGTGTAAATAAAGTACTAATACTCGTTTTAAGGTGAAAATTATCTTGATTATAATAGTAGAATTTTGTGAAATTAATTACATATTTAAAGTTATATTTTGAGACGGTTTGCTGTGTGTTTTAATTAAGCACCGAACAGGTGCTGGTCGTTAATTCATTAAGAAGGGTATAAATAGAGACCCAATATACACTGAATTTATGCTCCTGAGGAAGCTGGATCACCCTGTTGCCAGAGAAACGCGTTGAGCTTGTTTACCCACCTGGACATCACTCTCCGATATTCATTGGGACTTTGACACCTTCTGCCCTAATTGGACACTGCTCCTATCACTGGGAAGTTTTTCCAAACAAAGACCTGATCCACACATACAGCTAGCAATGGACTCTTCCTAAAGCTGATGCCACCATATACATCCATTGTGGAACTGGTAACTATCTTGTGCTACAGTGAATGCCATCTGGAGATTGTCCTAGCCGTAACGACATATGTCCCAGAGGAGAGTGGATTTAAAAGTGATTTCATCCAGGGGGAATTTATGACCAAAAGTGTTATTAAGAATAATAACAGGAATTTATTCCTGTTTTTTTTTAATGGTTTAATAAATAGTTATTTTATTCAGCAAACCGTCTTTTTATAATCCTTACAGCCAGCGCTGGTACCCTGTGTTTTTTTCTTCCCGTCCAGTGTTGGGAAGGTTAGGCATCGCAACCGACACAATTGAACTCTCCTTGGGGATTTGTGATTTAGAAGAACGCACAGTTCTTTGCTGTGCTTTTGCCAAGTCTTTTCATTTTTCTAGCGAGAGGATGAGTGCTTCCATCCTCATGTGAATCTGAACCACTAGCCATGAACATAGGCCAGGGCCTCAGCAGTTCCTTGCCACTCCGTGTCGTAAATGGCATATTGGCAAGTTTACGCTTCTCATCAGACGCTTTCAATTTTGATTTTTGGGTCATTTTACTGAACTTTTGTTTTTTGGATTATACGTGCTCTCTACTATGACATTGGGCATCGGCCTTGGCAGACGACGTTGATGGCATTTCATCGTCTTGGCCATGACTAGTGGCAGCAGCTTCAGCATGAGGTGGAAGTGGATCTTGATCTTTCCCTATTTTAACCTCCACATTTTTGTTCTCCATTTTTTAATGTGTGGAATTATATGCCAGTATCAATAGCAATGGCCTACTACTATATATACTGCGCACAACTGAAATGCACCACAGGTATGGATGGATAGTATACTTGACGACACAGAGGTAGGTAGAGCAGTGGCCTTCCGTACCATACTGCTATATATACTGGTGGTCACTGTCAGCAAACTGCAAAACTAAAATGCACAACAGGTATAGAATCTAGATGGATAGTATACTTGACGACACAGAGGTAGGTAGAGCAGTGGCCTTCCGTACCGTACTGCTATATATACTGGTGGTCACTGTCAGCAAACTGCAAAACTAAAATACACCACAGGTATAGAATCTAGATGGATAGTATACTTGACGACACAGAGGTAGGTAGAGCAGTGGCCTTCCGTACCGTACTGCTATATATACTGGTGGTCACTGTCAGCAAACTGCAAAACTAAAATGCACCACAGGTATAGAATCTAGTGGATAGTATACTTGACGACACAGAGGTAGGTAGAGCAGTGGCCTTCCGTACCGTACTGCTATATATACTGGTGGTCACTGTCAGCAAAACTCTGCACTGTACTCCTCCTATATAATACTGCTGGTCCCCAGTCCCCACAATAAAGCAGTGTGAGCACAGATATATGCAGCACACTGAGCACAGATATGGAGTGTTTTTCAGGCAGACAACGTATACTGGTGGTCACTGTCAGCAAAACTCTGCACTGTACTCCTCCTATATAATACTGCTGGTCCCCAGTCCCCACAATAAAGCAGTGTGAGCACAGATATATGCAGCACACTGAGCACAGATATGGAGTGTTTTTCAGGCAGACAACGTATACTGGTGGTCACTGTCAGCAAAACTCTGCACTGTACTCCTCCTATATAATATACTGGTGGTCCCCAGTCCCCACAATAAAGCAGTGTGAGCACAGATATATGCAGCACACTGAGCACAGATATGGAGTGTTTTTAAGGCAAACAACGTATACTGGTGGTTACTGTCAGCAAAACTCTGCACTGTACTCCTCCTATATAATACTGCTGGTCCCCAGTCCCCACAATAAAGCAGTGTGAGCACAGATATATGCAGCACACTGAGCACAGATATGGAGTGTTTTTCAGGCAGACAACGTATACTGGTGGTCACTGTCAGCAAAACTCTGCACTGTACTCCATAACTCCACCTATATAATACAGCTGCTCCCCAGTCCCCACAATTAAGCAGTGTGAGCACAGATATATGCAGCACACTGAGCACAGATATGGAGTGTTTTTCAGGCAGACAACGTATACTGGTGGTCACTGTCAGCAAAACTCTGCACTGTACTCCTCCTATATAATACAGCTCCCCACAATTAAGCAATAAGTACAAATATTTTGGCATCAAGAATTCAAGATTAATAAACGGAGAGGATGCCAGCCACGTCCTCTCCCTAACATTTCCAATGCACGAGTGAAATGGCGGCGACGCGCGGCTGCTTATATAGAATCCGAATCTCGCGAGAATCCGACAGCGGGGTGATGACGTTCGGGCGCACTCTGATTAACCGAGTCATACGGGAGAATCTGAGTATGCCTCGGACCCGTGTAAAATGGGTGAAGTTCGGGGGGGTTCGGTTTCCGAGGAACCGAACCCGCTCATCACTAGCCTTTACTACTCTCTCTCAGGCAGGGAATTCCAAACATTTACAGTATTGTCCTCACTGTGAAGAACCCTTTTTCGTCTCTGTGTGGGAAATCTCCTCTCCTCCAACCTGAGCGGATCTTATAAAAAACAGATCCTCCGCAAGCTCCGTGTATTGTCCTCTTATATTTTTGTAAATTTTAATCATGTCCCCTCTTAATCTCCTCTTAGCCTAGCAATCCTTTCCTCATATTCCAGCTTCTCAATCCACTTGATAAGTTTGGTCGCCCGCCTCTGAACCTTTTCGAGTTTCACAATATCCATTTTGTAGTATGGTGCCCAAAATTGTGCATCCTACCCACCCTCCACTAGCCTAACCCTCCAATCATACTCTGATTCCGGACTCGGCATTCTGAAATTCGGGATCCAGACAGCAGGTGTTTTAAATACAAGTACAGTACTGTATGTCCCCTACCACTGGACAGTCATTCTGCTCCTACTGTATTATGAATATCTCTCTGCCTCCTGTAGCACTGTACTACTGTAGACTACTGTTCAATTTTGTAGTAACTGTACTCAATTGTATTTTGTTTATGATATTTTTTTATTTTCCACTCAGTAATTATTGACAGTGAGGAGGAAGAGGAGGAGGAAAAGCCCTCTCCCCAACTTGGTAAGTAAACTGCAGTATTGTACTGTACTGTATATTGTGTTAAACCAATGGGTTTGGTTTGCGTGACCAGCAGTCAGGATTCCAGCGGTCAGGAGACCGACAGTGGCATCCTGATTGCAGCAATCCCAACAGGGTGAGGTACGGTATCCTAACCCTCCTCCACTACCCCCTGATTCTGGCCTCGACATTCTTGTCTCTGTGTGCGAAATCTACTCTCCTGAGTCTCCTCCAACCTGACTGAATTTTTGTTATACTGTATTCAACACAGAATACAAAAGTATATTTCATGGAATTTTTGTTTTCACAGGCCCTACACTGTCACAGGCCGTGGCGGAGGAGCAGGAGGAGGACCAGTACCCTCTGTCCCCCACCACACTGCACCCATCAAGTAAGTCCAGTCTGGTACATCTTGCCTCTGTAGAGCCAGTTTGAGCAAGGAGAGATTGATTGCTTCTTTTTTTGGTGGGGGCCCAAACCAATCAGTCATTTCAGCCACAGTCGTGTGGCAGACACTGTCGCTGAAATGATGGGTTTGTTAAAGTGTGCATGTCCTGTTTATACAGCATAAGGTTGGGAGGGCCCAAGGACAATTCCATCTTGCGCCTCTTTTTTTATTTATTTATCTTTGCATCATGTGATGTTTGGGGCAAATTGCCATCCTGTCTGCCACTGCAGTGCCACTCTGTCTGGAAGTGTTTTAGTAATAGCCTTTATCATGAGGCCTACTATGACAAATTACATGGCCCTATGTGGGCATTGCTATTATGTAGGTTAGGACTGCTGTATCGGAGAAGCCGTGACGTGGCCAGCAGCTAAACATGTGTTTGCAAACATTTGTGACTAATTCTCTGAATTTTATTACCGGATAGGTTCAGGGATGGTTACAGGTAATTTTCAGTGTGCAGAAGGGAATTTAGGGGTGGGGATTTGCACCCCCCTCCTCTGTCTGTTGCCACTCCTAGATGGGCCAGGTGTTTGTGTCGGCCACTTGGGTCGCTTAGCTTAGTCATCCAGCAACCTCGGTGCAAATTTTAGAACTTAAAATAATATTGTGAGGTGTGAGGTCTTCAGAATAGACTGGAAATGAGTGGAAATTATAGTTATTGGGGTTAACAATACTATAGGATCAAAATTACCCCCAAATTCTATGATTTAAGCTATTTTTGAGGGGTTTTTGGAAAAAAAACACCCGAATCCAAAACACACCCGAATCCGACAAAAATCCGAAAGGGTGGTTTTGCCAAAACACGTCATAATCCAAAACCAAAACACAAAACCCGAAAAATTTCCGGTGCAGATCTCTAGTTTTAATAAAGTCCAAGAGGGAAACATTCTCCTAATGAAGATACTGCAAGCAATAGGACACGAACACGTGCACTGAGACTGGAGGGGGGGAGGTTCAGGGGGAATTTTAAGAAAAATTACTTCACAGAAAGTGCAGTGGACAAGTGGAATAGACTCCTATCAGAGGTGGTAGAGCCTAAAACAGTAGAGCTACAGTATTTAAACATGCATGGAAGAGACATAAGGATATCCTTACAAAGAAATAAACCTCCTAATGATAATGTGTGGACCTTTATTCAAAAGTAAAGCATTCAATACCTTTAATACCAAGAAATAATGACACGGAGACTTGAATTTGGCAGAAAATTGTTAGCTATTTATTGTACCCTAACCATTAGAAAAAACCTGTAAAGTAAAATCTAAGTTAACATGCCGATTCAGCCGGCATATGGTGGCTGAAAAAAGAACGGCTATATTCAACTAACGAGAACCTCAAAAAACATTAAAACCCAAACGATCCTAATTTACCACAAACCATACATAGGTAATAGGTGCCCGACTCAGACCTCCACGCTGACTGCCCACCCTGATGGGTGATGACGCTGCCCCCTGATGGGTGATCTAGCGGCCTTAAAAGTCAATGGAGGTGAGTGCACCTAAACCACACCAATACTGTAAACAACTGTAACTACCAAGTCAAACTACAACCTGCCGTTCTTTTCCGTCAACAGCGAAAGACTCTTCCCCAGAGTCTTCGCACCGCCACCATACCCTCAACCTAACTCCTGCAACACCAGAAACAGATCCTCCAGGAAAAACAGCATCCCTTCCTTTGACAGAAGCACACCATCAGGCCGAAAAAGGTGACTGTCACGAAACCGAATCCTAGGGTGGCGAACCACTTTCCCTCCGTGGGCCAACACCCACTTCGCCACCGCCGCATTCACCTTTTGCCTGGCCTCATCAATTGGGCGACCGTCCGCCACTCTTCGCCAACGCAACCTTGGCACCATCATAGGGAACACCAAAACACAATTGGGCCACGCTGCGGCCACACTGGCCAGATCCTCCATCATGGCCCACCGCAGCTCCAAAGATGTCCTCTTCCCAAGATCATTGCCACCCAAATGGACAACCAGTACCCTAGGGACTCCATGCTCGCTGACCTGACTGACCAATCTACTCTTCAGATCTTGCAACATCATCCCCCGCCAACCAAGCCAACGAACGCCATGAGCCCAAGGAAACCGCTGTGCCCCCTCCGAGGCCAAAAACCTGGCGGCCCAGTAAACATAAGAGTGGCCAACTACCCAGATTGCCAAATCGTCTTCTACCCAACCTGAAGAGAAGGAAAGGAGTAAAAATCGGTTAATAAGTATCCTAACATGAGTTTATTGCACGCATTAACCTGAAGGATCTGCCAAAAGAAAAAAAGGGGTTTCTGTGTCTTGCAACAGTCACGGCCTAGCCGTTCTAAACAAGCTTCCAGCCAATCGAAGCATAACATAAACACACAACGGGAAAGATCAAAATAAAATAAAGAAAATAAAGGGGGGGGGGGTTTAAAATGGGAAAAACATGTAAGAACTCAGCTGGAGGTGAAAGCGTAAAAACCTGCTGAGGGACTTTGATTTGTACTGATCAGCCGAATTGTAGATTTGAATTCAGTCCGTCAAGTCAGGCAAAAAATCGCAAAAGAACTCCAGACCCCCGCTGCCAGCGGCGAGTAGCTAATCCCTGAGTAGGATGAACAGGGGAGACAAACAGACACCACTGCACAAGGACGTACTTAACCGTACAACATGAACTTATACAACGACTAATAAACTGAACAGTTAGTCAAACAAAAGACTCATGGAACCGGGCGAATATATCGTCTGTAACTTGACGACTTCCATCGCCCCACCGCCTGGATCTCCGCACGGAAAACCCCGCCGACGCAGCCGACGTCGCCGCCCCAATACGGAAGGAATGCGTACCGAAAGCAGCGGGTGAAAGGCCCAAGCTCGCTAGACAGCGACTCAGCATCCAACGAAACTGATATTTCGTTAAAGGATAATCGTCATAATGCAGCAACCACGACCCCTGCACACTGGGCCGAACCGCTGCATATTTCGATGCCAACCTCACCGGGCAAATGCTCTCCTCCAGAGACGGAACCAAAGTGACCCATCGCCCTCTACCTACTTGGTCCGTCGTAGAGCGATGCAATCTGCACAGTAAGGACTGCTCACCCACCACCACGTCATCCAGAAGCATGCGCGAGCCTGCCCGCTTAGATGGCGCTACCAGCTCCGAAACCCAAAAAGCTCCGTGGAAAGCCATGGAGAACGCCAACTGGAACAAAAGCGATTCAAAAATTGACGACGCGATACCGCCAACCGCATCGATGACAGGCGGTAGCAAGGCCGCATCGATGGGCCGTCACCTATCAGGCGGCGTTGGCGCCACGCGCGCTCACCCTTTCATCGCCTTAACCAGAAGCCCGCTCTTTGTCACGTCAGGGACACCCTTGATTTTACTAAAAAACGAAATCCCAGCTAAGTACCGGGACACCAACGCTCTGGACCTACCCGTGACAAAAAGCTGCCAAATAAAAGAAAGCATCATCCGATGCCCGCTCTTACCTTCATGACTACGTCCTCGGACAAACTCTTCCCACTCGCTCCAAGCTTGACCATAAGCCTTGAGCGTATTCTGAGCCACTGACCGGATCGCTAGACCCTCCAGTCCGGTCTGATCACCTGCCAGATATAACCGGGACATTGAAACCCACGCTCATCGGCCTCGGGCGCCAACAAATGAAATCTCTCCCACTGACCTCGGGACAATGCGTCGGCAATTCCGTTCTCCAGCCCTGGCACATGCTGCGCGCGGAACCATACATTCTTTTGCAAGCATGTCAGCAGCAATCGCCCGAGCACCCTCAGAACCACCAGCGACTTCGCCCTCTGGTTATTGATCGCATGCACCACGCCCAGATTGTCACATCGAAACAAAATGCTGCGATGAGCCAGACGATCGCCCCAAACCTCCAGCACCACCATAATGGGGAAAAGCTCCAGCAGCAAAAGGTCCTTAGTGAAACCTTCGCAATGCCATTCCTCAGGCCACGAGGCCACGCACCAAGATCCCTCTAGGTAGCAACCGAACCCAGAGGAACCCGCCGCGTCGGTAAACAGCTGTAATCGAGCATTGTCGACCGTTGGGGCCAGCCAGATACGCACCCCATTGAAGACCTCCAGGAACGAGGCCCAGATGGCTAAATCCCTCTTAATCTCGGAGGACAGACGAATGAAATGATGCGGCCTGGCACACCCCGCCGTCGCCCTCTCCAGCTTATGGCAGAAAACCCTGCCCATCGGGATCACCCGGCATGCAAAGTTCAAGAGGCCCAGCAATGACTGCGCCTGCCTCAGCGTGACTTTCCGCGACATTACGAACTGGCAAATAACCTCGCGGAGCTTTGCAACCTTGGCCTGAGGAAGGCGACACGATCCCGCCACCGTGTCGATTTCAATCCTCAAGAACGACAAACAGGAAACAGGCCCCTCCGTTTTATCCTCGGCCACAGGAATGCCAAAGTGATAAAACAACGCTCGGATGCTGAACAGCAAGTCGCTGCAGCGCGGCGCATTCGCCGGTCCCACACACAGGAAATCATCGAGGTAATGCGCAACTCCATGACCGCCAGAAGAAGACTCCACGCACCAATGCAAAAATGTGCTAAACCTTTCGAAAAACGAGCAGGAAACGGAACATCCCATCGGCAAACATTTGTCAATGAAATATTCCGCTCCGATTCGAAGACCCATAAAACTAAATGAGTCCGGATGCAACGGGAGCAACCGAAAAGCGAATTCCACATCTAACTTAGCCATCAGAGCACCCGGGCCGTAACTACGAACCAACTCCAGTGCCTCGTCAAACGACTGGTACACCACCGAGCAGTGTGCCGGCGGTACTACGTCGTTAACCGATGACCCCGACGGGTAAGAAAGATGCTGAATGAGCCGAAAGGCACCCGGAGTCTTCTTGGGGACTACCCCCACTGGGGAAATTACCAAGTCATCCACAGGGGGCGAGCTAAACGGGCCCTCCATCCTACCGAGTCGCACCTCTTTCTCAACTTTCTCCCGCAAAACGGACGGCAAGGCGCGAGCGGACTGAAGATTTCGGGGAGCCTTGACAGATACCTCACCCGCAACAGGCAAGCGGAAACCGAACTTAAAACCATGAAACAAAAACTGAGCGTCCGTTCTATTCGGATACCAATCCAACCATATGGACATGGCGTCCAAATTAATTGGCGTTGGGGCCCTGCGGAGCGATCCCGCCCGCGCCGGGCCTAGTGTAGCTTTGCTTCCCCCTCGTGCCTTGCCGATTCCCTTTAAAACAGTTGGAGGCCAGGTGGAAGCCGCCGCATTGCAAGCACGAATGTCGAAACCGACACTGCTTGCCGAAGGAACAGGTCGCATTATTAAATGCAAAGCACTTCCCCTTCGCGACGGCCTGCCCACCCCTGCGGACAGCCAACCTACTTTTCCTACTCGGTCCCCCTTCTGCGCTACTCCCCTGAGCGGACGACCTAGCGCGCTGCCTGTCCGCCCCCGGATTCCGGGGCTCCTTTGCGGGTTGAGAAGCCCGGGTGACCTGGAGCCAGACCTCCACGTCCTTGCACCCGAAGTCAATAACCCGTAAGCAGTCCTGCTTCTCCCAGAACTTCTCATCATACATCCGCCATTCGATACCCGACGAAGTGCGCTGCATATCGTGTATCAAGTGCAGGTATCGTATGACGTTCATATGTTCGTCAGGCCTATCTTCCAGGTAACACGCCGCAGAGACGCAAAAACCGGACAGCCAGTTGTCGAAAGTACGGAAAGCTTCAGCTCCAATGCCCTTCTTAGCTGCCGCTGACTTATATTCCTTCTTCGCATTGTCAAAGTCGGAAAAATATCATGCTGCATGTTGCCATATATTCACCTCATGCACTTGCCCGCTGCACGTGCACATTCTCTCCCGTGCGTGCGGATACTCGCAGCTGCGTGATGGCGCCTCCTCGGCCATGCGCTCGAGCGCGTGGTATGTGCATTTACGGTAGAGTTTGTGTGCGTCTAGCGGGCGACTCAATCGTTAAATAATAAAACCAAATAGTATGTTTTATAGATAATGTTCCCCTTAATAATAACTGTAAGTTTGTTTAATGTAACTGGTCGCTGGACAGAGAAATTCCTCTTTGCATAATATGAAGGGTCAGACAGGGTTTGAGCAGTGGTGTTTGGGACCTAACTAAAGAACATTTTATTAGGAACAATCCGGTGCTGGTTAGGTAAAGATTAATCGCTCCTGCATATAGTTATGTCTATTAGTAGTTTCTGGACATTTACTATATTTGCGGTTCATTATCCATGCGGCGGGAATTCTGAGATTCCCTCCCACCTGAGCAGTTTGATATAGTCACAGCCCACCTGTTCAAACTAACCTATGACCTTTTGTTATAATGCGGAGAGACATTCCTGTGTCCAATGAACAATAAGATTGTAGGGCCCTTTGTAGTACACTGTATGTTGTGTATATAAGGGTCACTGTCCCCAGACCGGCCAGTACTCTCTCTCATCAACATTTATCTCTGATAATTGGAGGACTGGATCCGGTTGCGCTAGCGAGTGTTCCCCATATGGTATGTTTCTCTGTGGCCACTTTGTTACCCGTTTTAATGTTAGCCATTCATTCTTAGTCGATGTATTTGTGTTTGCGATCGTTCGCTATTGTGTATATTTCTGTTTAGTTATTCTGTTAGATATTAATGTTAGCCTGTAGTGTATGAACTGTTAACTGTTTTTCCCTTTTTACTTAGCTAAATATTGTTAGTAAAGGTGTTGGAACCTTAGCAAGGAGTGTGTTTCACCATTTGTTATTAAGGGTTGCTGAGCATCTCAATCGCTCAAACAGCTAGCTTACAGACCAAGGTTAAACAGTATTATATCATTGCAGTATCTCATCACTAAGATTTACAGTATAAGCATACTCTGTGTAAGGTTTAAAAGGTTATTATCTGTGTGTATGCTCGCTGTGTGTATTCCGTACTAAAAGCGCAGCGTGTGTACGTAACTTGCGTACCACGTGCGAGGTCTTTGTACGCAAATAGCGTACGAAGTGCGTAGCACGTGCACGAGGGACAGCGGCAATTACGGCTTCACGATATTAGTAAATAGCTTGTGTTCTAAGGTAAATAATCAGCTTTATCAATTGGGGCCTCGTCCGCCCTCCACATATCCGCACTAGCGAACACAGACTTTATCTGTCAGCAAAGGGCGGGAACGCAGTATCCCTTCGTATCCGTATTGGTGGTGAGGGATTCAGTGGTGCTGACTAGATAAGCGTCTGTTACGCTGCGCTGTAGGAGTGCTGGGGTGGAATCCGGAAGGTAGGAAGGTAAGAACAATACGCTATTATCTTTTATAACTGTTTATTTCTGTTTTGCGTACGCACACACGCACGCATGCACACACCTGCATTGTTGCATCTCACTCTCTTGTTGCCATTAGAATCGATTATTAGAAACGTGCTGAGGAAATCTGGTGCTATTTAGTTGAGATTATAAAGGATAATTTTTAAGGGAATAATTGTAAAGGACACGCACACAGCATAGCAAATACTGTGTGGTGTACGGTAAGCGATTACAGTTGAACATCGTTTACATTTATAGAAGCGTGTTAGTTGCGTTGCTGTGGGCATATCTGGACTTTGTGCATACGTGTCTCGGGCAACGTGCGAGATTACGTACGCAACACAAAGGCATACGCATGTGGCGTGTTTACGCAACAGAGCGTACGGATACACCCACCGAGACTCAAATCACACGATAACATTGTTTTAGTGGGGGCGGTATAGTATAGCCACCTGATAATAGCACAGGTTTGTTCAGTTTCCAAAAAGCTTAGTTAAAAGAGAACCTTTTTCTACTGCAAAACCCAGGAATTTCTGTACAGAAAGATCAGTGTGTATATGAGTGAGTAGGAGTGAGTGTGGAAATAAAGGTATTATTTTGTGAACCCAGAAATCGGGATCCCGTCGGAGACCACATCAGGTGAGTGGACACTTGGTGGCGTGGGACTGGCTTGCCCGCGTTAACATTATACAAGGTAAAAGGAGCAAGTAGTATCCGCAGACAAAAGGACTGCGAAGGTTTAAGCGCAGCCCGGGGGGTTTTGCGTATTACCCATATAGACAAGTTGAGCTCCGGCTGAAGGTTTTGCAGCCTAAACAACCGATTCCGTTGGTCGTACAGCGTATAAATAGTAAGTTACTTATGCGCAGTGCAACTGGACCGCACGTAATTGTGTGCATTAGTTTGTTACCTTGATACCCATTAAAATTTACTGTGGGATCATAAACGCTATTTGTACATTCTAACGTGATTTGTGTAGGTTTTTGTTATTTTAAGGGAGTTTCACTGTTCACTCAGGAAATCTCCAACAACCAATACTTACTGGGGAGGGTAGCATACTCCCACACGCCCCAGTAAATAGAGGTTACAAAAAGATCCTGCGGATTGGGTACGTCCAGTGGTGGGCACATTACTGGAACTCGTATTGGCCAATTGGGGCGTAAAGTGAGTGAAGGCACTAGTTGAACTTTCACCGTCGCCTTACCGCAGGCAACTTGGTTTGTTTTGTAAGAATTCGCTGAGACAGCAATATCTGCAAACAATGGGGGCCAGTTGTTCAAAGAAGGGACGTCCAACAAGGGTTCACGTTGGTATTTGTTGGCCCAAAGGGTCAGCACGGTATATAATGTGTGAAAAATACGGATCACACACACAGGTATTTTGCAAAGAATGGGAACAAATGACAGAGGATGATGGGGAGCAGTTTCCCCGGGTAGGCAGTTTGAACCCTGAGGTATTGCAGAATCTAAGAAAAAGGATAGGTCAAATAAAATCTGCAAAGCAGAGGATTAGACATTATGATTGTTTACAGGTATGGCAACAGGAAAGTGAAATACAACAGGAATTAGCTCAGAAAGCAAATGCAAATCCTGGTAGGAGTCTGATAGCAACGGCACCACCACCGTATATAGTAGGGGAAAAGTGGCTGCAGAGAATGACATGCGGGTGTACGATAAGGTTGCACTTAATCAATGTAGTAGTGATAAGGATAAAATGAAAGTTAATGCAAATGTTGATACTAACGCTAACCCATGCAAGTTGTATCCCATTTTAAACTTCCCCCAGGAATACGACCAGTAAGATGAGCCCACTACGATTTCAGCTCTCTCTCTAGCGGCCACCATAAACGATACTTCAGTGGGCATCGCCCAACCAGTAAGAGTGGTATCAAAGGCACATAGTTCAGGGACAGGTGAGGTTGTATCTAGAGGTAAGTACGGCACTGTACAATATGCTGAAACTGTTGCACCACACACTGTAGAATCAACCCAGAGTGAAGTAATTAATCTTAATCATGTTAGAGTGATAGCGGTCCCCAATGGGAAGACCGACACAAATGGGGTCACACCCATCAGGAATATTGCAATGCACTGTCCCTGGTCCAGAGCAGAATTAAGAACAATTTTGTCTGAATTTCCTGATCCCAGAAAAGATTTAGCCGCATGTCAGAGGTTCATTAAGGACCTGGGTAACTCCACTGAACCTAACAACAAAGATTGGCGGACACTACTGAGGGCTTGTCTGCCCTCTAGTATTGACCTTGTTAAATTTATAGCTGACTGTAAATTAGATGAAGAGGTACCCCTTACGTATGAGTATAATCAAGATAATGTAACCAGGATCAATCTGCAGCTGGGAATATACTTCACAGCTGTGGTAAAATGGAACAAAATTTTCTCCATCAAACAAATGGAAGGAGAAACTGCCTCTGACTATTTCCACCTGGGCACTGGAGGAAATGGCTAAATATACTGGGATCGTGGAAATTGAGGCAAATGTACACCATAGAGAGGTAGCGGTGTCCGTCTTGATGGACGGTTTAAAGGAGGTATTAAGGAATAGGGTACAAACCACTCAACCTAACTGGAGAGGTATGACAGTGGCCGCCTAGAGAGAGACTGCGGTTGGGCACGACAGGAACATCACAAGACGCAGGGAGTCACAGAGTGATAAACTGATGGCTATAAGTATCCAAGCCCTTACAACAAGGCCGCCTCAGTCTAAATCTCAGACCCCTGGTGGTAAGCCGCATATGGTAAAATGTTACAATTGTAATAGGGTGTTACAATTGTAATAGGGAAGGTAATTTTGCACGTAACTGCACCAGTAACCCACACAATGCATATAAAAACCCTAGACAACGACATGACATACGAGATTGGGATCAAAGACCGCAGAGACGGAGTTATGAGCCACACGCAGGGGAAACAAGAAGGTATCCCCCAAGAAGAGACTGGCAAGTCTCTGATAGTTCCCATTAACCCCCTTCACAGGTAATAGCTGCCAGCGCAATGCAGGGATGTCACCACGCACCATAGGGGTGGGGCCACACCTGTAATCTGCAGCCAGTGAAATTAATTGCGAGCCTTGGAAATGAACCTGAGGTTACAATTGATGTAGCTGGTAAATCTCTACATTTCCTTGTAGATACGGGGGCGGCCAAGTCAGTGATAAATTCGACCGTGGGCATAAGAACCACTGGTAAAACAATTCCAGCCATGGGAGTAACAGGAGTAGTGCGACAATACCCTTTAAGCAAACCAGCAGAGATTACAATAGGGCCTTTGCATACCAAGCATTCTTTTCTGCTGGCTGCATCGGCTCCGACTAATCTCCTAGGGAGAGATTTACTGTGCAAAATGGGATGCGTCATATACTGTACTCCTGAAGGTGTGTTCTTGGACATACCCGAAAACCACGCTCAGGAAGCGCAGGATATGCTAGACTCCCCAACAAGATTAATGTCACACACTGTTGTTGTAAATAGGTGTCCGTCCAAGGTAGAGGAAATGATTTCCCAGATATCGGAATCACTTTGGACCAAGGATGGACAAGACACTGGATTGATGGCAAACGTAGCCCCAGTAGTTGTGCAAGTAAAAGATGGTAGGATAGCTCCAAAAATCCCACAATACCCTCTGAAGCCAGAGGTGGAGTTAGAAGTTTACCCTGTAATAGAACACTTGCTACAACAGGGCATTCTGGTAAGGACGTCCAGCACTGCCAATAGTCCCATCTTCCCTGTTAAAAAGAGTGGGGGGATGGGTTACAGATTAGTGCAGGATCTAAGAGGGATCAACAAAATAGTTGAGAGTCAATTCCCCGTAGTGCCAAATCCAGCTGTCATCCTTATGCAAATCCCTCCCACTGCCAAATTTTTCACTGTGATTGACCTCTGCTCCGCCTTCTTCTCGGTACCTCTGCACCCTGACAGTCAATACTTATTCGCATTTACATACAGAGGAGTTCAGTACACTTGGACTCGATTACCACAAGGTTTCATAGACAGTCCAAGTATTTTCTCACAGGCCCTGCATGATTGTTTACAGTCTTTCCAACCAGAGAGTGGATCAATATTGATACAGTATGTGGATGATTTACTACTGTGTTCAGATTCACTGGAAGCGTCCCTGAGAGATACGAAACAACTCCTGTTTCATCTTTCAGACACAGGACACAAGGTATCCAAGGACAAGTTACAATTATGCCAGACCCGTGTGAAGTATTTGGGACACTGTTTAACACAAGGACTGAGACACCTCACCGCTGATAGAATTCAAGCAATTTGTGACATGACCCTGCCACAAACCCAGCAACAGATTAGAACGTTTTTAGGAATGTGTGGGTATTGCCGTAACTGGATCCCAGGTTTTTCCATACTGGCCCTACCTTTGCAGGAGATGGTCTCATCAAGCAAACCTGATCGGATTTCGCACACAGACGAATCCGAGATGGCATTTGAGAGACTCAAACAGTGCCTAACGCAGGCACCGGCATTAGGTATGCCAGACTATGGGAAACCCTTTGAGCTGTATGGAACAGAGAGTGCTGGGTGCGCGGCAGGTGTCTTAACCCAGAAGCATGGTGATGCCAGCAGGCCGGTAGCCTACTACAGCGCTAAGCTAGATACGGTAGCGCGATCCCTCCCCACATGCTTGCGAAGTGTTGCAGCAATAGCATTGCTAGTCACAAAGAGCGAAGATGTAGTGCTAGGACACAACCTCACAATTCATACACCACATGCAGTGTCAGCCTTACTGAATTCGGCCCAAACCAGACACGTCTCATCAGCGCGGTTTACAAGATGGGAATTGGCATTGATGGCCCCCGTAAACATCACCATAAGGAGATGCAGTGCATTAAATCCTGCAACGTATCTCCCAGGTGTGCCTGGACAGGCACAAAGGGTGGAGGATGAGAGTGATGGTGAAGGAGGATTTAATACAGGGGATGACACGCATGATTGTATGGAATATTTGACCCAAAATGTCACGGTAAGGCCTGACATCAGTGACAACCCACTGGAAGATGTAGATTTTACTTTCTACACTGACGGTAGTTGTCACAGACAGACGGACTCGGGAGACTTGTGTACTGGATACGCAGTCGTAGATGACCAAGGTACCATAGAAGCGGAACCGCTAGGCCCACCACACTCAGCACAAGTTGCTGAACTGGTTGCCCTAACCAGAGTATGTGAATTGGCTAAGGGCAAATCAGCCAATATTTACACAGATTCTAGGTACGCCTTCAGAGTAGTCCATGATTTCGGGGCCCTATGGCGCCTCAGAAATTTCATGACGGCAGCTGGCACACCCGTAGCGCATGCAGCCCACATCAAAAGACTTCTAACAGCGATACAGGAACCCGACAGAGTGACTGTTATCAAGTGTAAAGCTCACACATATAGCCAAGACCCGGTATCACTTGGTAACAGCCGAGCAGACGAAGCTGCTAAATCAGCAGCTAGTAACCCCATACAAACAGACAGTACACAACTGATGGTATTTAAAACTGTAAACACACAGAAATTGTGTGAAATGCAAAATTTGTGTTCCCCACAGGAAAAGGCAGTTTGGAGGTCAAAAGGATATGGCCTGGAGTCCTCAGGACTCTGGACAGACGGACAGGGTAAGCCAGTGGCACCCAGAGCATACCTTCCAAGTCTAGCGGAAGCGGCACATGGGCTGACTCATCTAGGCAGAGAAGGAATGTGTAAGTTGGTAAGAGCTTATTGGTGCGCCCCAGGATTTTCTTCCCATGCGGGTAAAAGAGCGATGACATGTCTCACCTGCTTGAGGAAGAATATCGGAAAGGCAATACCAACAGAGCCATCCCATATCCCTCCGACAGATGGCCCTTTTCAGGTAATACAAATTGATTTCATACAATTGCCACCTTGTAGAAATTTAAAATATGTATTGGTCTGTATTGATGTGTTCTCAAATTGGGTTGAAGCATTTCCCGCGGCCACAAATACCGCTGTGTTTACTGCAAAGAAAATTGTGCAGGAATTTGTGTGTAGGTACGGTATCCCTAGAATAATTGAAAGTGATAGGGGTACCCATTTTACAAGTGAAGTCTTTCAAACAATGTGTAAGTTGATGGGAATTAATAGTAAGCTGCACACTCCGTACCGCCCCCCAGGCGAGTGCGAAGGTGGAAAGAGTAAACAGCACTATTAAAAATAAATTGAGCAAGGTAATGACTGAAACAGGACTGTTGTGGCCTGAAGCTTTGCCAATCGTATTATACAGCATCAGAACCACTCCCAGGTCCCCTCTTAATCTGTCTCCTTTTGAAATTCTGTTTGGTCGACAACCTCATGTTATGATTAACCCCCAGGATGATTTGAAATGTAACAATGAAGTAACCGTAAAGTACTTGGTTAAGATGAGTAAACAATTGAGGAATCAGAATGATAATCTAAAGTTGGTGATTCCTGATTTGCCAGACAGTAATTGTCATGACATTGAACCTGGGGATTATGTAATGATACGGAATTTTCTACGCTCAGGTTGCCTTATTGACAGATGGGAAGGACCATATCAAGTCTTATTGACCAGCACAACAGCATTGAAGGTTGCAGAGAGAGAGACTTGGGTCCATTCATCTCATTGTAAAAAGGTCACTGACCCAGAGAGGTCCCGTGATAAAGAACAGATGGTAGAGGTTGTATCACTAGAGTGTCTGTTCAGGGAGGATTGAGATGACACCTGAGCGCTGAGAATAATAAGACCAGAAGCTTGTCGAGCCAGATTTCTTTTTCCCATTTGTTATTTTCTCCAGTTCCCACCTCCCTCCTATTTCCTTTCCCCCTTCTTATTTTTCTCCTTTTACTCCTCTAAGATGGACTTGCCCCAAGAGACTGTGATCCGGATTTTCCTGTTGACCATGATGTTGACCAGAGCAGTCTGTTTCGGTGAGAGTACCATGGAGGTCGAGAAAGGATCTGGAATGGGTTCTGATGACCAGGATGGAGGCGTAAATTTCCAAAAGCAACATAATCTCCGAGTAAAGGCGAGTATCAGAAAACGATCTGGTAGCATTGACAATAGAAGAAATTGTGAAGGATTGTTAGCTGAAGAGAACTGCATCTGTAGGCATTGTGACAATATAGTTGAGGATGGGTGCATCAAGAAATGTCAGTCCAGTTTTAATGTCCACATGGACCGGCATCCATTGAGTGACTATCACTCCTTAGTGGGTAAAGTGTTAAACCAGACAGACTGTTGGGTATGCTCTCAAGTACCTCAAGGTCATAGCAAATCAGGACTAGTACCATTCCCTTTAACTGTAGGAGAGGTACTTGAGCTAAGTGGTGGGAGGCCGGTGGACAAGAGGTTTAATATCTCTAGTCCTCCTAGTTTGAAGCTCCACCAATATCATGTGGATAGGTCCTTAATGTGCTTTAACATTTCCAATCCCCAAAAGCCGGGAAATTGGGAAGTGTCATGGAGTAATCAAACCATGACCTTTTCATACAGAGCCGACAGAATGCCCATAGACACAGAACTTATACGCCAGATAGCCGACCATGGAAGATTTTTCCGGTATAGGTACACTCTAGGAAGTAGGACCATGCGAGTTGGAGAAGTATCACCAGGATACTGTGTACATATCATACAACCTGATACGTGTACTAAACAGATGGGAGAGTTAGGGTTAGGAGATTTCACATGGAAAATTTGTAACATGATAATGTCATACTCCGTCCCATATGTTCTCCCCGATGATGCATATTTCATATGAGGGAGGAAGGCGTATAAGTGGCTTGCCCCAAACTCAGAGGGATTATGTTATATTGGAAAAGTACTGCCTGAAGTAATGACTGTATCCCATAACAAAATGAAAGATATTCACCGCAGTGCCCAAGCTCCTTATACTCATACTCATTACGAGCACGTCGTTAAACGGCACCTGATAGAGAGGACAGAGCATTCAGCCTCCGATCTGATCCATGAATCCACCGGGATTCAATTCCTACTCGCGTTAGATATCACTCGTACCGCCAGAGGAGTGATAAATTATAGATATATATCTGCGCTTGCAAATTTATTAGACAATATCACCGAAATGTATGACGACACCTTCAGGTACACTGGGAAAGAGTTACAAGCCTACAAAACAGAACTGGTTCAGCATAGGATGATTCTTAATTACCTCACAGCTGTGACAGGCGGGTATTGTGTTACCCTAGCAACTCAATATGGAATAAAGTGCTGCACGTACATTACAAACAGCACAGAGGACCCGGCCGAGGTCATAGACCAAAAGATGGATGACATATTACAATTAAAATGGGAGTTTCGAAGGAAACACAATCTCACACTCGCTGCTGTGGGCAATGAGCTGACCAGTTGGGTGTCATGGTTGAACCCACGAAATTGGTTCTCGGGCTTAGGAGAATGGGCCCAAGGTATTATTATGGATGTAGGGAAATTTCTTTTGTGTATTCTAGGAGTAGTCATATTGGTTGGCCTGATATTTAGATGCGTTCGGGTTTTAACGAAGAGTAAAAGTAATACCAGGGTGATGAGTTTAAGGAGCGAAGACACTGTAATAACAACAACTAATTTGATTTATGACCCAACGATAGAGACAATGTTGTGATGAAAATGTGATTCGACGGTCCGTTTCTTTCACCCGTTTCTCCTTTGTTTTCCTCCAAGGTACAAAGACATCCGCTTGGAAGAAGAATTTGACAACCTCTTTTATACAGACCATTGATGAACTATGCTACAAGCCCCCAATTTCCCTAGTGACTTTAACTTTTACGATAGCCCAATACTTTAGAGACTGTAACTTTCATGGACACTGGAAAAGCTTTTGTCGCCATTTATAGCAAAAGCATCGAGAGACATCAGACAACATGTACATCAAGACAAGACTTCAGACAAGACCTCAATCATCAAATGCATATTAAACTCACATAGTTTACGACTGCATTTATAATAATTGCTTCTTATCTTCACCTCTACAACCTTCAGGTAATGACACACATAGTCGATAGGGAATATAGATACAGATATCAGCACTCACATATCCCCCCATTCATGTATCATCAACTAAATGTGCTCCCCCATTTGTTGCAACCAAAAGCCGAAAAGAGCTCGGTAAAGTTTGACAGCCCATCCACAGACCCGTAATATGGGATAAGAAGGATTCAAATGTATACTTCGCAATACCTCGAAGCTTGATTTAAAACACGTACGGCACAATGATACATGACCCCTCAAACATGGATTCATACACACATGCTTCTACTATCTCACTAGGTCATACCTTTTTCCCACCTGCTCCTCTCCTCCCTTTACCCAATCATAAAATGGTATTTACATTATGACATATATTTTTCTTTTTGAACTGTTTTAGGAAGTGGCAGTTATTGATGACTGCCAAAGGGTGGACTGTCAAAGTCGGAAAAATATCATGCTACACGTTGCCATATATTCACCTCATGCGCTTGCCCGCTGCACGTGCACATTCTCTCCCGTGCGTGCGGATACTCGCAGCTGAGTGATGGCCCCTCCTCGGCCATGCGCTCGAGCGCGTGGTATGTGCATTTACGGTAGAGTTTGTGTGCGTCTAGCGGGCGACTCAATCGTTAAATAATAAAACCAAATAGTATGTTTTATAGATAATGTTCCCCTTAATAATAACTGTAAGTTTGTTTAATGTAACTGGTCGCTGGACAGAGAAATTCCTCTTTGCATAATACGAAGGGTCAGACAGGGTTTGAGCAGTGGTGTTTGGTACCTAACTAAAGAACATTTTATTAGGAACAATCTGGTGCTGGTTAGGTAAAGATTAATCGCTCCTGCGTATAGTTATGTCTATTTGTAGTTTCTGGACATTTACTATATTTGCGGTTCATTATCCATGCGGCGGGAATTCTGAGATTCCCTCCCACCTGAGCAGTTTGATATAGTCACAGCCCACCTGTTCAAACTAACCTATGACCTTTTGTTATAATGTTGAGAGACATTCCTGTGTCCAATGAACAATAAGATTGTAGGGCCCTTTGTAGTACACTGTATGTTGTGTATATAAGGGTCACTGTCCCCAGACCGGCCAGTACTCTCTCTCATCAACATTTATCTCTGATAATTGGAGGACTGGATCCGGTTGCACTAGCGAGTGTTCCCCGTATGGTATGTTTCTCTGTGGCCACTTTGTTACCCGTTTTAATGTTAGCCATTCATTCTTAGTCGATGTATTTGTGTTTGCGATCGTTCGCTATTGTGTATATTTCTGTTTAGTTATTCTGTTAGATATTAATGTTAGCCTGTAGTGTATGAGCTGTTAACTGTTTTTCCCTTTTTACTTAGCTAAATATTGTTAGTAAAGGTGTTGGAACCTTAGCAAGGAGTGTGTTTCACCATTTGTTATTAAGGGTTGCTGAGCATCTCAATCGCTCAAACAGCTAGCTTACAGACCAAGGGTAAACAGTATTATATCATTGCAGTATCTCAATACTAAGATTTACAGTATAAGCATACTCTGTGTAAGGTTTAAAAGGTTATTATCTGTGTGTACGCTCGCTGTCTGTATTCCGTACTCACAGCGCAGCGTGTGTACGTAACTTGCGTACCACGTGCAAGGTCTTTGTACGCAAATAGCGTACGAAGTGCGTAGCACGTGCACGAGGGACAGCGGCCATTACGGCTTCACGATATTAGTAAATAGCTTGTGTTCTAAGGTAAATAATCAGCTTTATCAGCATCCTTAGTCAGCACGAACATATCCACGTAATTGCCCCTGCAGATCTTCCTACGGCAGCTATCGCGCAACCCCCTCAAAACTGCCGTATAATCACAGTGGACTACCGCAGGTAAATCGCGGCGCTTCTTGGCCCTGCGAGCGTCCTCGCTAGCCCGCTTGAGCCTATTCCGCCTCTCCTGCTGCCCTGCTGCCCTCTTAGCGTACTTCATCGCCCGCTTCTACGCCCTAGTCGTTCTACTGACGTCTGACGCTTGCGACAACAGGGATGAAGAGGAGGAGGAACTGAGCGAACTGGAGCGTGTGGCGTACCCCGACGCCGACTGGTCAACCACACCTGACGCTGACGACTGATCGGCCTGGGAGTCTTCCGGTGTGGAAACTTCAAAATCCTCCTCATCGCTCACGTCCACATCAACCTCTCCGCGATCACCTGAAAAATAAGACACAGCACAGGACCCGGAAGCCACTCCCGGGGCATGCCTAGCACTCCGGGGCAAAGACATCCCCACCTCGTGACCGCGCTCCGTCCGTACGGGATGGTGTCCCAACTGCGCCGCGGCCGCCCCCAGGTCGCGGCAAGCGCGCGCAATTCGCTGAGCCGCTGACCCCTGCTGCGCACCGGACGCCCCTGCTTCAGCGCGCATGCCGGATGCCTTGCCACCCTTGGGGATGCGGCCGCGGCCAATGGGCCCAATGCCGCCACCACCGTCGACAGGGCCGACGCCAGCTCACTGGAAGCATCCTGACTTCCCCAAAAATCACTTCCGGCACCGGCGGGAGCCCCCGCAGATGCCGGCGCACTTCTCCTAGCCCGTCAGCCGGCAGGTGCCGACAGGGGACGCAACGGCCCAAGCCCCGCCTGGTCTGCCGGCAAGCCACTGGCCCCCACGACCCCAATTGGTGCGGTCCCCCACCAATCCTCCGAACTAGCCAGCGCCCGCTGGCCCTCACTACAGCTGGCGTGTCTGCCACCTGCCCCCCCGCACGTGTCCTCCCCCCGCAGGCCGGAGCTCTCCCCGCCTGCAGGGTAGGCACTGCCGCGGGGCTCCACGCTGGTGCTCCCTATCATGTGACGCCCCCACCCCCCCTGCCGCCGCTCCCTGTCGGGCTCCTGCAGTAGGGGAGACGCTGAAACTGGCGGCACCGCTGCGCCCGGCAACACTCCACGGCCGCGACAAGGGGGACGGGTGGGAAGCTGGGATGGGATCCCCCGTAGGCTACCCGCTCAGGCGCGCCCGCGGGTGCCTGCTCCCGGCAATGGCGCATCACCCGCAAGAGGAGCAGGTGAAAGCCGACGCCCGGCCACCTCCGAACGGTCCCCCGTGCCCCCAGCCCCCCCTGCCGCCCGCGGCCGGAGGGTAGCACCGGATCTGGAGCCAGGGGCAGGAAAGACCGGATCCACCCAGCCACCGCCGCACGGTGACCCGCGCCGGAGCTGGCGGACGGGGAACGGGGCGATGAGCCCGCAGGCCCATCTGCGGACCCAGCATCACCGCCAGCAGAGCGGTAGCGAGCTGGGGTCCCGGCAGAGCGGAGGGGGCGGGAGTCGGCCATAATCCCAAACTGTATGTGGAGGAAATTGAGAGAGGAGTGTGACCTACACAGTGGATACTGGGAACAATGGCCCTCATTCCGAGTTGTTCGCTCGCAAGCTGCTTTTAGCAGCTTTGCACACGCTAAGCCACCGCCTACTGGGAGTGAATCTTAGCTTATCAAAATTGCGAACGAAAGATTTGCAATATTGCGAGAAGACTTCTCTGTGCAGTTTCTGAGTAGCTCGAGACTTACTCTTCCAGTGCGATCAGTTCAGTGCTTGTCGTTCCTGGTTTGACGTCACAAACACACCCAGCGTTCGCCCAGACACTCCTCCGTTTCTCCAGCCACTCCCACGTTTTTCCCAGAAACGGTAGCGTTTTTTCAAACACTCCCATAAAACGGCCTGTTTCCGCCCAGAAACACCCACTTCCTGTCAATCACATTACGATCACCAGAACGAAAAAAATCCTCGTAATGCCGTGAGTAAAAATCCTAATTGCATAGCAAATTTACTTGGCGCAGTCGCAGTGCGAACATTGCGCATGCGCAGTTAGCGGAAAATCGCTGCGATGCGAAGAAAATTACCGAGCGAACAACTCGGAATGACCACCAATGAAAGTATAGGATAATCTTAAGTAGCTAGCTAAACTCTATTGCATGTGCAATTCAGCAACACTCACCAGAAGGCAAACCAGCAGCAAGAGAGACCAAGCTAGGCTATACATCCTTATATATACTGATCCCTCCCCTCTCTAACATTGGCTGTACTTTTCATCCCTGTTAGGTCCACCCCTCACAGGAGGTTTAACGCGGCTGTTATTACATAGAATACGGGAATTCACTATTCATTCGTATTTGGGTGTTAGTCTCTGAGTGCTCAAATGCAATCGTATTTTTTTGCGATTTGTTTAAAAAAAGCGGCAAAAAAATAGACCTGCTTTTTTCAGTCGTGTTTACATGTGTTGCAAATAAAAAATTACTCACACCTGAATTAGGATGCCTATAATAGGATGTTATGCCCATTTCAATACACCTACACTCAGAAATGGCAGCAGGACTGTGGGCCAGTGATCTTTTGTGTGCTGTGGGATTCCACAGACTCAGACATCAGCCTGTAAGTACCTAGGGCCAAGAAACTGAACATGGTCAGCAGGTTGTACAGGTTCCACGGAGACTGCGCAGGCCTCGTTTTTTTAGGGGGCGTTTAAACTTGAACGCATTGTCCGATGATAAGGTCATACAGATGTTCCGTCTAAATCGTAACAACATTTTCCGTCTGTATGACCTTGCCAAACTGGGCCTAGACCCTGAGACAGCACGCTCTCGCTCTGTCTCAGGCCTGCACAAACTCCTGGCTGTGTTGCACTTTCTGGCTACCGGCAGCTTTCAGGCTGTGTCTGGGGATGTCATAGGAATCTCACAGCCCTCATTTTCCAGAATCTTAACACAGGTGATGTATACCTAACTACCTCTTCTGTTTTGTGTTTGTTTTAATTTCTCGGTGGCCAGTTCTGTCCTAAAATCTCATGTTTATTGTTCTTTAAAATATACACACAGGTATTGGCTGTTTTGCAGCCCCACATCGAGGCCTCAATCTGCTTCACTACCCAGGAGTCTCAGTGACATGCCGTCAGGGTAGATTTCTATGAGCTGGCTGGCATGCCCAATGTGCTTGGAGCCATAGATTGCACACACATTCAGCTGAGACCACCGAGGGGCAGGCAGCACATATATACAAATCGCCATTTCGAACACTCCACAAATGTGCAGGTGGTTTGTGATGCAAATCTCAAAATAATGAGTGTTGTTGCTGGTTACCCTGGGGGCTGCCATGACTCCTTCATCCTCAGTCAGTCATCCCTCTTTGATAAGTTTGAGGACGGACAAATGCCAGATGGATGGCTGCTGGGTATGTAATTTTATATGTGTAGGCCTGCGTATACTTTGTCCAAATACAGGTGCAGATGTATTAACCTGTAGAAGGCATAAGGAAGTGAGAAACCAGTGATCTGTGCAAGGTGATAAAGGCACCAGCCAATCAGCTCCAATATGTAAATGAACATTTAGGAACAGATTGTCTGCTGCCTTTATTACCTTGCACATATCACTGGTTTTTCACTTCCTTATGCCTTCTACAGGTTAATACATCTGCCCCACAGTGTGTTACTTATGTGTTGCTGTATCTTAACATGAATCACGTTACTATATCTGTCTTTTAGGTGATGGAGGATATGGCTGTTTCTCTTGGCTTCTAACTCCATTGTCCCGACCTGATACCCCTGCTGAACACAATTACAATCATGCACATAAGTCCACGCGGAATGTGATAGAAAGATGTTTTGGTGTGCTGAAATCTAGGTTTCAGTGTCTGGATAAGTCTGGTGGCCTTTTGTTGTATAGTCCCTCCAAGGTGACTCAAATTGTGTTCTGCTGCTGCTTTCTTCATAACATGTGTTTGCAACAACATCTGCCACATGTTGAGGAGGAGGAGGAAGAAGAAGAAGAAGAAAGCAGCCAGCAAGCAGAGGAATTAGAGACATCTGGTGATACTTGGAGTACAGATGTAGGGAGGCAGGTTAGGCAAGAGATCATCAATCGCTATTTCTAAGGTAAGTTTGGTTTGCTTATTTCATTTGTTGTGTAATCATAAATAGATGTTTTGCCTTTTTTTCCCAAAACCATCACTCAGAATGTGTCTGTCTCCTTGACACATACATACATACATACCCTCGCTTTATGATAAACAAATGTCGCATGTGTATTGTGTGTATTTTTATACTCAAAACAACAGATTATGAGTGGCATGCATTAAGTCTGGATAAGTGATCGTAAACTTGCAGTGCTAATTTCTTACAAGCCCACATAACCCATTTAGTATTTCACTTTATCATTGTGTGTAACGTCCTAATGCACAGGTTCACAAACTTGGCCCTCAGGACCACACACAGTGCATGTTTTTCACGTAACCCAGTAGAAGCACAGGTGTATGAATTACTCACAGACATATGTTAAAAGGTTCACAGGTGGAGCTAATTATGTCACTTGTGATTCTGTGAGGAGACCTGCAAAACATGCACTTTGTGGGTTCTTGAGGGCCGAGTTTGAGAACCTATGTTCCCAAAAAACACTCCTCAACATATAATATGTTAGCCTTGAGGAATACATGTGTCCCTATGTGTGATGCACCATCATATTTAAGACACACAAACTTACTGTAATCAGGAATAATTTATTTCCTAATGTTTGATGCTGTAAACTTGATGATGTATAAGTAAATACACAGTTTGCCACATAAATACATTATTATACACATTCTTTGGGTTTTGTTGTAAAAGTACATATTTGTTTGTTTCAGCATCATGTGTAAAAACATTCTTACTAATTTTTAACACACACAAACATGTCCCAACAATACTGACATTCATTTTGTCAATGTTTTTAAAACAAAACTAAGCCAACATATTACAAGCTTTTTACGCAACTCAATTGTGTTCTTCTTGTAATGTTGTATAGAGAAGAAAGCTAAAATATATATAAATAACATTGTAATCTGGATTGTCTGCAGGAAAAGAGAATGATTGGAATCTAGAAAGAGTAATCATTAAAAAAAAATATCAAGTGGTCAGTTTACTTCCTGCTAAAGACATTCTGCCTGGCTGGCAATTATTGTGTCTGCAGGAAAAGAGAATGATTGGAATCTAGAAAGAGTAATGATTAGAAAAAAATCAAGTGGTCAGTTTACTTCCTGCTAAAGACATTCTGCCTGGCTGGCAATTATTGTGTCTGCAGGAAAAGAGAATGATTGGAATCTAGAAAGAGTAATGATTAGAAAAAAATCAAGTGGTCAGTTTACTTCCAGCTAAAGACATTCTGCCTGGTTGGCAATTATTGTGTCTGCAGGAAAAGAGAATGATTGGAATCTAGAAAGAGTAATGATTAGAAAAAATTCAAGTGGTCAGTTTACTTCCTGCTAACACGTATGTGTGGCTCCATCAACATTTCCCTCCTCCAATACCAAAAAAATTGGTAAAGAATAAATGTGCGTACAAATTTTATGTTGTTGTTTGTACCACTTATAATTAATGATGTTGTAAAAATTGTCAAGGAGCTAAGTGTTATATATTTTTTGCCAAAAATACACTTACTAATTATTTTGAGTTAATTATCACAAATGTCTAACTTGTATTTTTTTTCACGTTTTTTTTGGTGGCTGCATGTCCTGCCCTTTGCCTTTAGCACTGTCATGTTGTCATGCTCTGGTGGAGCGTCTTGGTGGTGATGAGACTGGCGTGATATTTGGAGTAGTCGTACCAGAACTATATTTATATATAGCAGTACGGTACAGTAGTCCATTGCTCTACCTCTGTATCGTCAGGTATACTATCTATATCTGTGCTGCATTGTAGTTGTGCACAGTATATAGTAGGAGGACAGTGCAGAATTTTACTGATCACCAGTATATATATAGCAATATGGTACAGTAATCCATTGCTCTACCTCTGTGTCGTCAAGTATACTATCCATATCTGTGCTGCATTGTAGTTGTGCGCAGTATATAGTAGGAGGACAGTGCAGAATTTTGCTGACCACCAGTATATATTTATATATAGCAGTACGGTACAGTAGTCCATTGCTCTACCTCTGTGTCGTCAGGTATACTATCCATATCTGTGCTGCATTGTAGTTGTGCACAGTATATAGTAGGAGGACAGTGCAGAATTTTACTGATCACCAGTATATATATATAGCAATATGGTACAGTAATCCATTGCTCTACCTCTGTGTCGTCAAGTATACTATCCATATCTGTGCTGCATTGTAGTTGTGCGCAGTATATAGTAGGAGGACAGTGCAGAATTTTGCTGACCACCAGTATATATATATAGCAATACGGTACAGTAGTCCATTGCACTACCTCTGTGTCATCAAGTATACTATCCATATCTGTGCTGCATTGTAGTTGTGCGCAGTATATAGTAGGAGGACAGTACAGAATTTTGCTGACCACCAGTATATATACAGCAGTACTGTACAGTAGTCCATTGCTCTACCTCTGTGTCGTCAAGTATACTATCCATATCTGTGCTGCATTGTAGTTGTGCGCAGTCTATAGTAGGAGGACAGTGCAGAATTTTGCTGACCACCAGTATATATATAGCAGTACGGTATAGTAGTCCATTGCTCTACCTCTGTGTCGTCAAGTATACTATCCATATCTGTGCTGCATTGTAGTTGTGCGCAGTATATAGTAGGAGGACAGTGCAGAATTTTGCTGACCACCAGTATATATATAGCAGTACGGTACAGTAGTCCATTGCTCTACCTCTGTGTCGTCAAGTATACTATCCATATCTGTGCTGCATTGTAGTTGTGCGCAGTATATAGTAGGAGGACAGTGCAGAATTTTGCTGACCACCAGTGTATATTTATATACAGCAGTATGGTACAGTAGTCCATTGCTCTACCTCTGTGTCGTCAGGTATACTATCCATATCTGTGCTGCATTGTAGTTGTGCACCGTATATAGTAGGAGGACAGTGCAGAATGTTGCTGACCACCAGTATATATATATATATATATATATATATATAGCAGTACAGTACAGTATAGTAGGAGGACAGTGCAGAATTATGCTGAACACCTGTATATATATATAGCAGTACGGTACAGTAGTCCATTGCTCTACCTCTGTGTCGTCAAGTATACTATCCATATCTGTGCTGCATTGTAGTTGTGCGCAGTATATAGTAGGAGGACAGTGCAGAATTTTGCTGACCACCAGTATATATATAGCAGTATGGTACAGTAGTACATTGCTCTACCTCTGTGTCGTCAAGTATACTATCCATATCTGTGCTGCATTGTAGTTGTGTGCAGTATATAGTAGGAGGACAGTGCAGAATTTTGCTGACCACCAGTATATCTATAGCAGTACGATACAGTAGTCCATTGCTCTACCTCTGTGTCGTCAAGTATACTATCCATATCTGTGCTGCATTGTAGTTCTGCGTAGTATATAGTAGGAGGACAGTGCAGAATTTTGCTGACCACCAGTATATATATATATATATATATATATAGCAGACGGTACAGTAGTCCATTGCTCTACCTCTGTGTCGTCAAGTATACTATCCATATCTGTGCTGCATTGTAGTTGTGCGCAGTATATAGTAGGAGGACAGTGCAGAATTTTGCTGACCACCAGTATATATATATATATATATATATATATATATACATATATATATATATATATATATAAAAAGAAAAAAGGAAATTGGCGCCCAAAGGTTATTTTAACCTATAAATACAGGGAACCCAGTGGGTTTAACAATTATCATTAATTTTAAAACATAAACATGAACTGTTCTTTCATAATAAATTTATTCAAATGTACAGAAGCAAAGAAACACGTCTATCATATTATACAGACAAAATGATGTAATTTCTCTTCGAATACTCTATCATTGAAGTTGGTAGAGGAATATCGACAACTTAGTGCAGTATCTTTATTCTTCCTCATATGATATTCAGAGATATCATCAAATATAACAAACCAACGCGTTTCGTCTAGTGACTAGACTTCATCAGGGGTATGTCTTTTGGTATTAACATCTATCCAAATGTAATCAATCAAAGTGGACAATCAGGATTTTTCAAAGAATAACTTCAGAGCATCACAAAAGAGGCTGCCGAGGCTTCAAGCCGGTCTCATATATTCAACTGATCAGAATTCAGCTACTTCCTATGTTTCTAACTTTCAAAAGGAAAGTGAAAACAGCAAGATCCTGCCAAACTTGACCTCATGGGTCAAATACAAGCGTGAAATATAGATACGGGTAAGATGTCCATACAGATTCACACAGGAAAAAACTTTCCAAACAGACAGCCAGTGGTACTCCAGTATCCTTGCAATATAAAGTATCCTTTAGAATGTAAGCTCTCACGAGCAGGGCCCTCTTCCCTCATGTGCTTATCCTTTCTTACTTTAATAATCTTCAACTGCATCAACTCCAGCAGACTTCTGCCACCTGATACTTATTCCAGTGTCATCTGCCGATGTAACTATGTTTATTTACCCTGTACTTGTCCTATACTGTCATCAACTGTAAGTTGCTGTTTTCCTGTTTGATTATTCATGTACTCTGTAATTGGGCGCTGAGGAACCCTTGTGGCACCATATAAATAAAGTATAATAATAGTAAAATAATAACCCTCTATATGCTTCAGAGGATGGAGGAGCAGCAAAAGGCCATTCAAGCCTATACATCTGCCTACGATATAGGCAAAGGAGGGGGAATGCACCTGACTCAAGCGCAGTGGAGAATTATTTCAACGTTGTGCAAGGTTCTGCAACCCTTTGAACTTGCCACACATGAAGTCAGATCAGACACTGCCAGCCTGAGTCAGGTCATTACCCTCATCAGGCTTTTGCAGAAGAAGCTGGAGAGATTGAAGGAGGAGCTAAAATGGAGCGATTCCGCTAGGGATGTGGGACTTGTGGATGGAGCCCTTAATTCGCTTAACCAGGATTCACGGGTGGTCAATCTGTTGAAATCAGAGCACTACATTTTGGCCACCGTGCTCGATCCTAGGTTTAAAGCCTACGTTGTATCTCTCTTTCCGGCAGACACAAGTCTGCAGAGGTGCAAAGACCTGCTGGTGAGACACTTGTCAAGTCAAGCGGAACGTGACCCGTCAACAGCTCCTCCTTCACATTCTCCCGAAACTGGGGCTGCGAGGAAAAGGCTAAGAATTCCGAGCCCACCCGCTGGCGGTGATGCAGGGCAGTCTGGAGCGAGTGCTGACATCTGGTCCGGACTGAAGCACCTGCCAACGATTACTGACATGTCGTCTACTATCACTGCATATGTTTCTGTCACCATTGAGAGAATGGTGGAGGATTATATGAGTGACCGCATCCAAGTAGGCACGTCAGACAGTCCGTACGTATACTGGCAGGAAAAAGAGGCAATTTGGAGGCCCTTGCACAAACTGGCTTTATTTTACCTAAGTTGCCCCCCTCCAGTGTGTACTCCGAAAGAGTGTTTAGTGCAGCGGCTCACCTTGTCAGCAATCGGCGTACAAGGTTACTTATAGAAGATGAGAAGATGATGTTCATCAAAATGAATTATAATCAATTCCTCCGTGGAGACATTCACCAGCAATTGCCTCCAGAAAGTACACAGGGACCTGAGATGGTGGATTCCAGTGGGGACGAATTAATAATCTTTGAGGAGGGGGATGTACACAGTGAAAAGGGGTGAGGAATCGGACGATGAGGAGGAGGTGGACATCTTGCCTCTGTAGAGCCAGTTTGTGCAATGAGAGATTGATTGCTTCTTTTTTGGTGGGGGCCCAAACCAACCAGTCATTTCAGTCACAGTCGTGTGGCAGACCCTGTGGCTGAAATGATGGGTTTGTTAAAGTGTGCATGTCCTGTTTATACAACATAAGGGTGGGTGGGAGGGCCCAAGGACAATTCCATCTTGCACCTCTTTTTTCTTTAATTTATCTTTGCATCATGTGATGTTTGGGGTCAATTTTTTTAAGTGCCATCCTCTCTGACACTGCAGTGCGACTCCTAGATGGGCCAGGTGTTTGTGTCGGCCACTTGGGTCGCTTAGCTTAGTCATCCAGATGGTGCAAATTTTAGGACTAAAAATAATATTGTGAGGTATGAAGTGTTCAGAATAGACTGGAAATGAGTGGAAATTATGGTTATTGAGGTTAATAATACTATGGGATCAAAATGACCCCCAAATTCTATGATTTAAGCTGTTTTTGAGGGGGTTTTGAAAAAAAAACACCCGAATCCAAAACACACCCGAATCCGACAAAAAATTTTCAGGGAGGTTTTGCCAAAACGCGTCCGAATCCAAAACACGGCCGCAGAACCGAATCCAAAACCAAAACACAAAACCCGAAAAATGTACGGTGCACATCTCCACTAATACCACACAGTATTGCCCCTTACACACATGACTCACAATATTAATGTCCTTATAAACATAATGCGCCTTACACATTATGCTGACCTGTATTAATGCCCTTATACACATAATGGGGTCTATTCATGAAGCAATGAAAATAGTGGAGAAGTGAGGCTGTGGAGATGTTGCCCATGGTAACCAATCAGCTGCTCCGTACAGTTGTATAGTATGAAAATTCTAAATGTTACTTCAATGCTGATTGGTTGCCATGGGCAACTTCTCCACTGGCCCACTTCTACACTCTTTTCACTGCTTTATGAATAGACCCCAATGTCCATTACACACACATTATTAATGCCCTTATACACATGACACACATAGGGTATATTCAATTAAGGTCGAAACTGCCGTCTTGACGAAAAGACGGCAGTTTTAAACTTTTTCAGGATGGAAGGGGTTCTGACCTATTCAGTCCTGAGCATTTTTATTCAAAAAGTCGGGGATTTCGACTTGTCGAATAGTACGTGACTTGGCGGTACAGCTGCCGATTCGCGTACTTCTGCGGGAAACGGGGCCATATTCGACAGGTTTTGGCCCCGTTTTCTACCATCCCAGTTCGACTTAAAAAAAAGTCGAACTGAGATGTGGGACCTGAGAGGAGGAGAGTGGGGAGAGCCGCGGGCAGATGGGGAAGAGCAGCGGGGAGACAGCAGACAGCAGTGCTACAGCACAGCGCTGCAGGAGGATGTGTAATAGCCACCGCTCACGGCAGCGTCCACCCGGCTCCAGCAAGTGAGGTACCGCTTGCTGGAGCTGGGTGGATGCTGCCGTGAGGTCAGGCGGCTGTGCCAGATCCTCCTGCAGCGCTGCTGTCCCCCGTCTGCCCACGGCTAGCCCCATCTGCCTGCGGCTCTCCCCCCTCTCCCATTTCTCATCTCAATTTGACTTTTTTTAAAGTCAAATTGAGATGGGCTTTGAATAGCCCTTGTCGGATCCATTCCGACAAATGCATGTTGGAATGGATCCGACCCTAATGGAATATACCCCATAGTGTACCTTACACATTTACTGCACATTATTAATGCATTTTTACTAGATGAGCGGGTTTGGTTCGTCGTGATCCGAATCCCCCCGAACTTCACGTGTTTTTCACGGGTCGGAGGCAGCCTCGGATCTTCCCACCTTGCTTGCTTAACCCGAACGAGGCCGAACGTCATCATCCTGCTGTCGTATTCTCACGAGATTCGAATACCATATAAAGAGCTGCGCGTGGCCGTCATTTTCACTTGTGTATTGGAGATTGAGCGGAGAGGACGTGGCTACGTTCTCTGCTTGAAAAGCTCAATATCTGCTCTGTGTGCTGCAAATATCTGTGCTCAGTGTGCTGCATTGTGGTGACCACCAGTATTATAGTAGTACAGTACAGTAGGCCATTGCTGTATCTTGCAGCTCCGTGTCAGACTTCGTTCTAGACAGTATCCTGATGATCAGTGCTCAATATCTGCTGCATTGTTGTGTGACCAGTATACTATATAGTAGTACAGTGCAGCATTTTGGTGATCACCAGATATATATAGTAGTACAGTACAGTAGGCCATTGCTGTATCTTGCAGCTCCGTGTCACTTCAAGTATCCATATCTGTGCTGCATTGTTTGTGAGCAGTATAGTTGTACAGTGCAGCATTTTGAGGACCACCAGTATATATATATATAGTAGCAGAGCCGGTTCTACACCTTGCGGCGCCCAGTGCGAAAGTTTCCACTTGCGCCCACCGCTGCGGCAAAACAGTTCGCAAAAAATAGGGGCGTTGCTTCATAGGGGAGGGTCGTGGCCACAGTTGTATCCCCAGTAGCTATTCCCCAGATTTGCCCCAAGTAGGTGTGCCTCCTGTAGCTGTGCCCCCAGTAGTTGTGCCCCCTGTACCTGTGCCCCCTGTAGATTTGCCCCAGTAGCTGTGCCCGCAGTAGTTGTGCCCCCAGTTAATTTGCCCCCAGTAGCTGTTCCCCCTGTAGCAGTGCCCCCAGTATGTGCCCCCTGTAGATCTGCCCCCAGTAGCTGTGCCCCCTGTATGTGCCCCCTGTAGCAGTGCCCCCAGTATGTGCCCCCTGTAGATCTGCCCCCAGTAGCTGTGCCCCTTGTAGCTGTGCCCCAGTTGATTTGCCCCCAGCAGCTGTTCCCCATGTAGCAGTGCCCCCTGTAGATCTGCCCCCAGTAGCTGTGCCCCCTGTAGTAGTGCTCCCAGTATGTGCCCCCTGTAGTAGCGACGCTTTAAAACCCTAAAAGAAAACAAACAAAACTTACCAGCCTCGCTCCTGCTTCCGGACCACTGCCCCTGCTGCTGCTGTCTCCGGGCGCTGGCTCCTCTCTATGGGAGAGATTTCATGACGTCTCTCCCATAGCAGCGCCGCACTGAAACTAGGGGTCAATTTTGACCTTTAGCATCAGTCAGGGACAACGGCTGCAGCGGGCGCACACGGCGCTCGCTGCAGCCGGGGAGCGGGGAGGGAGGATTTGTTGCGGCTCTTGCCACGGCGGTGCCCTCAGGGTAGCAGCGCCCCAGGCAAAAAGCCTGCTTGCCCGTGGCAAGAGCCGCTACTGTATAGTAGTACAGTACAGTAGGCCATTGCTGTATCTTGCAGCTTCGTGTCACTTAAGTATCCATATCTGTGCTGCATTGTTTGTAAGCAGTATAGTAGTACAGTGCAGCATTTTGGGGACCACCAGTATATATATATAGTAGTACGGTACAGTAGGCCATTGCTGTATCTTGCAGCTCCGTGTCACTTCAAGTATCCAAATCTGTGCTGCATTGTTTGTGAGCAGTCAAGTAGTACAGTGCAGAATTTTGGGGACTGTCGAAGTCAGAAAATATTACAATACACACATTACATACAAACACCGCATAGATGGCCTCCGTGTGCGTACGTATTCGGCCGTGTGTGCACATATTCGCAATTTGCATATGGTCGCTTCCGCGGTCCTGCGCATTAGAGGGTGGTCTTCTGTATGCCGGCGGTCGGGCTCCCGGCGCTCAGTATACTGGCGCCGGGAGCCCGACAGCCGGCATACTGACACTTATTTTCCCTCGTGGGGGTCCACGACCCCCATAGAGGGAGAATATAGTAGCGCGCCACCGTGCCCGTAGCGTGGCGAGCACAGCGAGCCCACAAGGGGCTCATTTGCGCTCGCCACACTGTCGGTAAGCCGGCGGTAAGCCGGCGGTCGGCCTCCCAGCGCCGGTATGCTGGTCGCCGGGAGCCCGACCGCCGGCCAGCCGTAGTGAACCCGCATTAGAGCGTGGTATGAGTAATTAGAGTGGAATTTGTACTTGCATGGAAAAGCCACAAAGACATATAGTTTTTTTTTTTAAACTCAGGCCTAAAATAACTTCTGGTGCTTGTATAATTTGTGATTTCTTTGTGACAAAGGAAGCTGCATGGTCTGTCCTCCATTTTGGACTAACCACATGGCCTGTCCACCATCTTGTGTAAACCTCGTGGATGTGGAAGGGGGAGGAGCAGTGGCCATTTTAGGAAGGTCACTTTCTAAATAGCTGATTTTCAGTCTGCTCAGAACAATCGGTTTCTTTTGTCACATCAAGCACCATTTATAAGTTACCAATTAATTTATTTAACCCATGCCATAGTCAATTACAAATCGTTTCAATTGGGCCTAGTGAAAGAGAAATGGTGAGATAAATGCTTGGCTTGGTGTAAGAAATTGCACACAGAAAAAAAAAGAAAAAATACTTTGTTTTTTCTTCTTCTTTCCCAGGATTTAGTTAGGCATTGAAATGTTAATTAACTGGTTCAACCACTAGTACAGGCAGGCAAAACATCTTTGATATGCAAATTAGAAGCACTGAGCAGACCAGTAAATTATATGTGTATATATATATATATATATATATATATATATATATAATATTATTGTAATTATGTGTATATTTATATCAGTGTATGTTCTGCAAGATAGCTATCCAATCTGAATCATATCATTTAAATTATAGATTATTGCATTAATTTAGATCTGTGTGAAATCGGATACATTTGTTGCTATATAGTTAACATTGAAAAAACAGTATTTAAGGAAGTAAGTGTAAAGACACGAACACAGGTCTGCATAAAAGTTTATACAGAACAAGTTGTGTCTAGTGGGCAATAGTAGGTAGTATTGCTCACATTTATAGAGTTGTGTGATTTGTTTTATGGCGGACGCACGGTTTTGTACACGTGTCTCGGACAAAGTACAGGACTGCGCACGCAACATAAAAGACACGCACGGTCGTGTGTTTATGCAAAGTGCGTAAGAGTGCGGTCGCTAAGTACAAATTACACAATAGTGTTGTTTAGTTAAAAGGTGGGACAGTAGCTATGCTACAATAGCACAAAACTATCCGGTTTCTAAAACAGATTAGTATAAAACTTTTGTTTAAACTGTATTGCCTCTGGGGGTAAAGCTGCCAATCAGAACGAGTGAAAATTTTCTGTACAGAAAAACAAAGTGTTTTTTGAGTGAGCGAAAGTAGGAGTGAGTGGATTGAACCCAGGAATTCGGGATCCCGTAGTTGGTACACCAAGTGAGTGGAGGCTTGGCGGCGTGAGGAGGCTGACTCACGTTAGTATAGATTGGAATACGTAAATCGTGAGGAGACTAACACAGGAGCTTGGTAGGGAATTGTGAACTTTGTGACCCATATAGTTTTTTTGATATGCTCCGGCTGAGGTTTCGCAGATTGGGATTCGATTCCAGTGGTCGTAAGGCGGATAGGTAACAAGTACCTATACGCTATGCGATTGGACCGCGCGTTTGTGGGTGCGATGTATAGCGCAACTTCATACCCCTTTTACGAGCTTTTGCGTAAAATCGCAGAATCATTATCGCTGTGTAGAGCATACGCAAGCGTGATTTGTGTATAAAAAGTGCATAGGGAGATTTCGCTGGTTTCTCTCAGGAAAATCTCCAACGACAGATACTTTACTGGAAAGGGTAAGTTATTCCTAAAAACTTCCAGTAAATATAGGTCAATTAGGGGCCCTAAGTTGGGTACATCGCCTTTGCTATCGACAGTGTATGGTATTACCGGCCTACATGGGCGAGAGTGGGTGGAAGCGCTCGGAGAACTTTCACCATCGCCTTATATTGAGTATTTTGGTATTTGTGGGATTAGCCGAGAAGGCAAGACCCGCAAATTATGGGAGCCAGTTGCTCAACTAAGGGACGTGTGGTAGCCAGGGTTCAGGCAGAAGAGTTGGGACCGAGAAGGTCAGACTCGGGACCGAGAAGGTCAGAATTGCGGCCGAGAGGGTCAGCAAGGTTTATTATGTGTGGAAAATATGGTCCACACGCTGAAGTTTATTGTGATGAATGGGTACGTATGACTGACAATGATAGGGTATCATTCCCTAGCAGCTTTGAACCAGAGGTACTGCAGAATGTAGGCAGTAAAATATGTCTAATTAAATCCAGAAAACAAAGGATCAGACATAACGATTGTTTAAAACTATGGCAACAAGAGGGGGAAATGCAAAGGGAACAAACCCGCAAAGCAGGTTCCAAACCTAGCAGGAATGAGGACACAAACACACCATTATCGACACAGGTCGAGAGGGAAGAGATGGCTACAGTCAATGGTATATCTATGAATGATAGTATAATGCAAGAGAAATGTATTAACCCTAATTTATGCAAGATGTATCCTGTTTTGAAGTCTTTTCAAGGTTATAGATGACAAGAAGATGAAGGACCCAGCCAAATCGCAGCTCTCATTCAGGCAGTTGCCTTGCAGGAAACTCAGGTGGGGCCTGTCCATCCAGTTAGAGCAGTAACAGTATTCCCCACTGAAAGAACTGGTGAGGTCACAACTACTGGTAAGTGTGAGACGGGTCATTGCACAGAGACAACAACACCTTACAGCAAACCGATTAGGAACGGAATGGTAGGATTACATCCTGCCTTGGAAACAGTAACTCCCAATGGGGGAACCGATAGTCAGGGAGTAATCCTCACCAGGAATAATGCAATAAATTGCCCATGGTCTAGAGCTGAGCTGCGGTAAATCATTTCAGACTTCCCCGATCCCCGGAAGCATTTAGCCAGATGTCAGAAGTTTATCAGAGATCTGGGTAATGCTCATGAACCAGCTAACAAAGATTGGCGGATATTTTTGAAAGCGTGCCTACCCCCTAATATTGACACCCAAAAATGTATCACTGATTGTAGATTAGAGTCGGATAGTCCTATGACTGACGGAAACAATCAGGAGAATGTGGAACGAATTAACAGGCAACTAGAGTTGTATTTCCCCACTACTGTTATGTGGAGAAGAATTTTCTCCATAAAACAGAGGGAAAATTAAATGGCATCTGATTATTTCCATCGGGCCCTGCAAATAATGGATAGATACATTGGGATATCAGATACAGGGAATGATGCGAATTACAGGGAGGTGGCTGTCTCTGTGCTAATGGACGGACTCAATAAGACAGTAAGGGACAGGGTACAAACATCTTTGCCTAATTGAAGAGGGGCCACAGTTGCTTGTCTTAGAGAGTGTGCAATTGAACACCACAAGAATATTGTTAGGCGCAGAAAACAACAGGAGGAGAAGCTGATGACAATAAGTTTACAGGCACTGACAGGAAAGCCCCATCAGCCAAAACCCCAGACCCCTGGGGGTACATCACGACCGATAATATGTTACATTTGTAGAAATAAAGGGCATTTTGCCAGAGACTGTAGGAGTAGTAGAACACATAGTCAATATAGACCCCTAGACAGAAAAAACAAGCCACATCATTAAACACATAGACAGGATCAAGGGACATATAGTAAGGAATCACGAGCCACATAGAAAACACAGATTCGGGTAATGGGAAGAATGGAATAAATGCAACTTTACCCTTTTGACAAAACTTGCTGGGGTTAAGATGAGGCCTCTAAACTTTTGCTTCTTTCTCTAGCAGAAATGGCCCCTGATTAACTTAACAGGAGTTTTGTTAGAGATGGTATACATATAGCGCGCATCCGCCCAGGAAGCACAAAGTATGTTGGATACCCACAAAGACTAATGTTGCATTTCACGGTTCTAGATTCATGTCCATCACAGGTAGAGGAAATTATCTCACAGATACCGGGTTCCCTATGAACTTAGGATGGACAGGACACTGGATTGATGGCTGGGATAGTCCCAGTAGAGATACGACACATAGACTTTTTTTTTCGGGGTGTAGACAGTAGAGAATCACTTCCCCATAGTGCCCAATCCAGTTGACAAATTTTATAAAATCCTCTTTGCCTCTACAAACTTATCTGTTACTAACCTCAATGTGATTTTTCTTCAAAGTTTCCTCCTCATCTCTTACATTCACCGACAGGAGGGTACAATACATGGACCCGATCACAGTTCAAACGCCACATGCCTACTCGGTCCTTCAGAGCTCTGCCCAAAGCCAGTATATCTCACCAGCATAAGGACATAAGGACACTAGTTTTAATGCAGTGTGCCTGGTCATGCACAAAGGGTGGAGAATGAGAATACTGGTGAAGGGAGACTGTGCACAGACACAAATATGCATGATGGCGTGACAGCCTGTTGGTGAATGCCAAACCTGACATTGCCAAACCTGACATTTTCTTTTTTTATTTACTATTTTTTTTACTCTCTCTCCTCTCATCCAGAGACGGTTTACTTCACACAACTGATAACACACGATAGTAAATTAAAATGAAAAATGTGTGTTCCCTACAGGAAAAGGCAGTCTGGAGGATGAAGGGGTATGGCCAGGAGTCCTCAGGACTGTGGACAGGTGGACACAGTAAGCCAGAAGCCCCCAGAGCATACCTTCCAAGTCTAGCTGAGGTGGCACATGGTCTGACTCATCTAGGCAAAGAGGGTATGTGCAGGCTGATGAGAGCCTACTGGTGTACGCCAGGATTGTATTCTCATGCAGGTAAGAGAGCAATGACATGTTTTACTTGCTTGAGGAAGAATACTGGAAAGACAATACCAACAGAGCCATTCCATATCCCTCCTACAGACGGACCTTTTCAGGTAATACAAATCGACTTCATACAGTTACCACCCTGTAGGAATTTGAAATATGTGTTAGTTTGTATTGATGTATTTTCCAATTGGGTAGAAGCGTTCCCTGCTGTCACAAATACTGCTACGTTCACTGCAAAGAAAATTGTGCAGGAATTTGTGTGTAGATATGGTATCCCTAGAATAATTGAAAGTGATAGGGGTACCCACTTTACAGGTTAAGTCTTTCAGGTCATGTGCAAACTGATGGGAACAAGCTGAGCAAATTAATGGCTGAAACTGGATTGTTGTGGCCAGAAGCTTTGCCACTAGTGTTGTACAGCATCAGAACCACTCCCAGGTCTCCACTTAACTTATCACCCTTTGAAATTCATTTTGGTCGACAACCTCATGTAATTATAGACCCCCCAGGATGATTTGAAGTGCAATAATGAAGTGACTGTGAAATATTTGGTTGGGATGAGCCAGCAGCTGAGAAGTCAACAAAGTACTCTAAAGCTGGTGATTCCTGACCTACCGAACCGTGATTGTCATGACATTTAGCCTGGGGATTATGTGACGATTTGAAATTTCTTATGCTCAGGTTGCCTCATAGACAGGTGGGAAGGACCATATCAAGTCTTGTTAACCAGCACAACAGCATTAAAGGTCGCCGAAAGAGAGACTTGGGTCCACCCGTCCCACTGCAAGAAGGTCGCTGACCCGGAGAGAACTCGTGACAAAGTAGTTTGGTAACTGTGCGTTCGAAGTGAACTGGGTGTTCAAAGAGAAAGGCAAAGAGACACTAGAGTGTCTGTTCCGGGAAAGTTGAGAGGCAGGACTGTTGAAAGGCATCTGAGCACAGAGAGCAACAAGATCTAGGACGGTTGTCGTACCATTTTCTTTTTTCATCTCCCCCTGCATTTTCCTTTCTTTTCTCCTTCTTTCCCCTAACGAAATGGATCTATCACAAGAGACTGCGTTTCGGGTTCTACTAGTAATTATGTTTTTAATCAGGACAATTTGTATTGGTGGGGGTCCCAGAGAGGTCGAGCAGGGATCTGGAATGGGTTCTGATGGCGAGTACAAATTTTTAGGAATTCAGGAGCAGCACATCACTCGAGTAAAGGCTGGTATCAGTAAGCGCTCTGGTAGTCATGGAGCTCAGAGGCACTGTGAAGGGATATTGTCTGCTGAACTTGTACGCCAAATAGCCAACAGTGGGAGGTATTTTTGGTATAGGTATACCCGTGGAAGCAAGACAATGTGGGTTGGAAAAGTATCGTCAGGGTATTGTGCCCATATCATCCAGCCCGACACTTGTACTGAGCAGATGGGAGATTTAGGGATTAGTTTCTTTACTTGGAAAGTTTGCAATATGGTGATGTTACATTTTGTCCCCTATGTTCTCCCAGATGATGCCTATTTCATATGTGGGAGGAAGGCGTACAAGTGGCTTGCCCCGAGCTCAGAGGGATTGTGTTATATTGGGAGAGTACTACCGGAGGTCATGACCATAACCCATGATAAAATGAAAGACGTTCACCGCAGTGCTCAGGCTCCTTATACTCATACTCACTATGAACACATCATCAAGAGACACCTCATAGATAGGGCAGAGCACGCAGCCTCTGATTTGATCCACGAATCCACTGGGATTCAGTTCCTTCTCACATTAGACATCACCCGTACTGCCAGAGGAACTATAGATTATAAGTATATCCATGCGCTAGCGAACTTGATAGATAATATCACTGAGATGTATGATGACACCTTCAGGTACACAGGAAGGGAGTTACAAGCCTACAAGAAGGATCTGATTCAGCACAGGATGGTCCTTAATTATGTCACAGCCGTGATAGGTGGGTACTGTGTTACTCTGGCAACTCAATATGGTGCGAAGTGCTGTACATATATTACGAACAGCACTGATGACCCAACGGAGATCATCGATCAGAAGATGGACGAGATCTTGCAGTTGAAGTGTGAGTTCAGGAGGAAACACAACCTTACCTTAGCGACTGTGAGTAATGAACTGACCGGCTGGGTCTCATGGCTGAACCCACGCAAATGGTTCTCACGTTTAGGAGAGTGGGCTCAAAATGTCATTATGAGTGTGGGGAAGTTTCTCCTTTGTATCCTGGGAGTCATCATAATTATTGGTTTGATATTTAGGTGTGTTCAAATTCTAACGCGGCACAGATTTGATGAGTCTAAGGAGCGAGGGCGCTGTTATAGCAGCAGATTTAATCTACGATCCATCCATAGAGACAGCGTTATGATAAGGATTGCAAATGAATTTCATGGCCTGTTTCTTTCACCCGTTTTTCTTTGTCTCCCCCTCTGCCCAGAAACATCCAACTGGAAAAGACGTCAGCCTTACCCAAAATGTTTATGTGAATGTATTTTTATATATGTGTCTTATCTTCATCTTTTCAATCTCCAGTTAATGGCACACATAGTCGACAGGTGATATCCACATATACTAGCACTCACATATGTTCCCCCTCCATGTATCATCAACTAAATGTGCACCCCATTTATTGGAACAATAAGCCGAAAAGAGTCGGTAGTGTTTGTTGGCCCATTTACAGACCCTTAATACGGGATGAGAAGGATTTAATGTATACTTTGCAATACCTCAAAGCTTATTTAGAACATAAACGGCATGATGATACATGCCCCTCAGACATGGATTCATACATACATGCTTTTTACTATCCCACTAGGTCATACATTTCCCACCTACAACTCTCCCCCGATCATCCAAGATTTTGTATATATTGTATAGGTAATGTTTTTTTCCTGTTTATTGATTAGTTAGTGGCAGTTATTGATGACTGCCAAAGGGTGGACTATCGAAGTCAGAAAATATTACAGTACACACATTACTTACAAACACCACATAGATGGCCTCCGTGTGCGTACGTATTCGGCCGTGTGTGCACATATTCGCAATTTGCGTATGATCGCTTCCGCGGTCCTGCGCATTAGAGCGTGGTGTGAGTAATTACAGTGGAATTTATACTCGTATGGAAAAGCCACAAAGACATATCATATATCTAATCCATATATTGCATAAATCCCCCCACTGTCTGCTTCCTCTTCTAATAGCATGAAGAGCGGTCACACATAAATTAAACTCCCAGAGACTCAAATACAATGGCCTTATTTACACAAAGCTTTGAAATTCTATGAAGAAGGCAAACACCTTTGTTTATTCCTATTATTCTAGGGTAGCCCAGTTTCTGTCGACAACAATAAATACTGGATTGTCATTGTCTTGTCTGAAGACAAGACAAACAAAAAGACAATACCCAGGAACCTAGGCTGAGGAGAAACTCAATTAACAATAGCTAACAAAAATACAAACCAGACATTTAGAAAGCTGAGGTAATAACATTCATAGTCTAAACTAGGGGTGGGCAACATGCGGCCCGCGGGCCGGATGCGGCCCGCGGACCGATCCTGCCTGGCCCGCTGTGCCCCACCAGAGTGCAATGACAAGCTTGTCACTTGTCATTGCACTGCTCGCAGACGCGGCGCCGCTGAGGAAATCCCGGTCACGTCACATGGTCAGCTGACCGGGATTTCCTCTATCTCATGCGCTGGGCGTCACGGGGGGCGACGCTGGGCAGGCACTGCAGAGCTGAACGAAGCGGCCAGTGGGGAGAAGAAACGGCGGCGGCGGCCAGCGGGGAAGTACGATCAGCAGCGCGGATCATCACTGACAGTCACTGACAAATAGGTAAACCCCCTGGATAAAGCTGCCCTATAAGTTATGGGGAGGGGAGTTAAAAATGGTTGTATGGGTTTAGGGGAGTGGGGGGGGGAGGGTAAGTACTGCTATATAGGTTTAGGGGAGGGTGGGGAAAGGGGGGTAGGGACTGCCATATAGGTTTAGGAGAGAGGGGAAGATAGACTGCTATATGGGTCCGGGGGGGGGGGGGGGGTTTGAGGCTGCAGCATTACACAGGGTGCTGTTTGTTTTCAGCCCCGTGCTTTGTTTTTTTTTTATTACTGGATTACGGTGTTTATTGGACTTATTGTGCCTGTAAAAAAAAACGATGTATTCTACTATGTATGTATGTACTATGTATGTATTGTATATTGTATTGTGGTGTGTGTGTTTTTATAGTTATGTGTACTATGTTTTTATAGTTATATACATAACTATGGGCCTTATTCAGACCTGATCGCTAGCAGGCGATTTTTGCACTGCTGCGATCAGGTAGTCGCCGCCTACAGGGGGAGGGGGTAATCGCTGTGCCGGGGTTGCGATCGCATGTGCAAGAGAGCTGCACAAACAGAAATTTGTGCAGTCTCTGCGCAGCCCAGGACTTACTCAGCCGCTGCGATGATCGGGGCTGGAGCTGACGTCAGAAACCCTCCCTCCAAACGCCTTCGTTTTTCCGGACACTCCTCTAAAACAGTCAATTGCCATCCACAAACGTCCTCTTCCTGTCAATCGGTTTGCGATCGCCTGTGCGATCGCTTTGTTCGCACCATCTCGGCGCTGCAGACTGACGTGCCTGCACATTGCAGTGTATGCACAGTTCAAAGCCGATCATCTGCTGTGCAAAAATGCACAGCAGTGATTGTGTCTGACTTGGGCCCTATAACGGGTCTTATTTTGAGTTGGTTGCATATGTATTTTGCTGCAACTGCTGACTAAGGGGCTGATTCAGACCTGATCACTGTGCTGCTAATTTTGCTGTCCTGCGTTCGGGTAGTCGCCGCCCCCAGGGGGAGTGTAAATTCGCCTATGTAAGTGTGCGATCGTATGTGTACGAAGAGCTACAAAAATCTACTTTGTGCGGTCTCTGCGCAGCCCAGGACTTACTCAGCCGCTGCGATGATCGGGGCCGGAGCTGACGTCAGAAACCCTCCCTCCAAACGCCTTCGTTTTTCCGGACACTCCTCTAAAACAGTCAATTGCCATCCACAAACTTCCTCTTCCTGTCAATCGGTTTGCGATCGCCTGTGCGATCGCTTTGTTCGCACCATCTCGGCGCTGCAGACTGACGTGCCTGCACATTGCAGTGTATGCACAGTTCAAAGCCGATCATCTGCTGTGCAAAAATGCACAGCAGTGATTGTGTCTGACTTGGGCCCTATAACGGGTCTTATTTTGAGTTGGTTGCATATGTATTTTGCTGCAACTGCTGACTAAGGGGCTGATTCAGACCTGATCACTGTGCTGCTAATTTTGCTGTCCTGCGTTCGTGTAGTCGCCGCCCCCAGGGGGAGTGTAAATTCGCCTATGTAAGTGTGCGATCGTATGTGTACGAAGAGCTACAAAAATCTACTTTGTGCAGTCTCTGCGCAGCCCAGGACTTACTCCTACAAATATTTGTCATTCATATCAGTCCCCTCCCTTTTGACGCTTACAGTATGAATTCCGCAACACCTCCCAGTATATTTTTGTGGTGTGGGAGGAAAGCCATACAAACATCGGAGAACATAAAAACATCATACAGATGTCAGTAATGCGCACCACTGTGTGAGTCTTGTTTATATTTATTGCCTAAATTTTGATTTTGATTTAAAATCAACAGACTAAGAAATGAGTTTCACAAAGAAAAGAAAGATAGACGGTGAATGCAGAAAATTCAACAAAGAATGGACTCCTAAATATTTTTTTTTCCTTGTTGGTGAAAAAGCAGTGTGCTTAGTTTGTAAGGAATCCGTGGCAGTATTCAAAGAATATAATTTAAATCGCCATTTCGAGACAAAGCATGCTTTGAAGTATAAAAATTTATCTGCTGAAGACAAATTGGAGAAAGCCAATGAGATGGTTGCTCGAATCCAAAAAGAGCAAACATTTTTCACAAAATTGTCATCTGCACAGGATGGAATTACAAAGGTGAGCTATTTAATAGCACACAAAATCGCCAAGAACAGTAAGCCGTTCACCGAAGGAGAATTTATAAAGGAATGTATGGTTGACTCTGCTGCAATATTGTGCCCAGACAAGAAAAAAATGTTTGAAAATATTAGCTTGTCACGGCGAACTGTTGTGAGGCGCATCGAGGACATATCCAAGAATATGGAACTGCAATTAAAAAAGAAAGTCAACAATATGTCATATTTTGCGTTAGCACTGGATGAAAGTTGTGATGTCAAAGACACAGCCCAGTTGATGATTTTCATTCGAGGTATCAATGAAAATTTTGATATTACAGAAGAACTGGCATCAATGCAGTCCATGAAAGATACAACAACTGGAAAGGATTTATTGGAGGCTGTAAATCAGTGTGTATCCAAACTTGGAGTGGAGTGGGAAAAATTGGCTGGTGTGACAACTGACGGAAGCCCCAATCTAACAGGAAAAAATATTGGATTGCTAAAAAGAATTCAAGACCAAGTCAGTGAAAAGAATCCAGAACTCAAAATTGTCTTTCTACATTGCATCATACATCAAGAGGTCCTTTGTAAAAGTGTTTTAAAATTAAGCAACGTTGTGGACACAGTTACAAAAGTGGTCAACTACATTCGCGCAAGAGGATTAAATCACAGACAATTTGTAGCTCTGCTAGAGGAGACTGAAGCTGAGCACACAGATATCCTGTATCATACCAATGTGAGATGGCTTAGCTTGGGGAATGTTTTGAAAAGAGTGTGGGAGCTGAGAGAGCAGATTGGGGTGTTTCTAAACATGAAAGGAAAAGAACCCGATTTTCCCCAGCTGAAAAATAAGGATTGGCTATCTGATTTCGCATTTGCTGTTGATGTTATGGGCCACATGAATGAATTAAATCTAAGATTGCAAGGGAAGGGGCTTTTTGCTCATGATCTGCATTTCAGCGTGAAGTCATTTATGACCAAATTGCTGCTTTTCTCCCGTCATTTAAGGAACAAGCAGTTCACTCATTTCTGCACTTTGCATCAAGTTGCTGTTTCAGATGAAAATCTGGAAAAATATGCATCATCAGTACTCGATTTACATGGGGAGTTTTCACGGAGATTCAATGATTTCAAAACAATAGAAAAAGATTTATCTTTGGTCTCCTCACCTTTCACATTTGATGTCGACAATGCTCCTTGTGATCTTCAACTTGAGCTTATTGACCTGCAGTGTGATGCTTTGCTTAAAGAGCAATTCAAATCAGAACCTCTTCCACGGTTTTATGCCTCTCTCAATGGTCAAAACTTTCCAAAGATTAAGGCTCATGCGCGGAAGATGCTTGTGCTATTTGGTTCAACCTACATATGCGAGCAGGCATTTTCTGTGATGAAATTTAACAAGTCAAAACACAGATCTTCCATGAATGATGAGCACCTTGCATCTGTGCTTCGGATTGCGACAACAGAGATGATGCCTGACTTCGCTTCTCTGGTTAATGCGCATCAGAGGTTTCAATCATCTCACTGACTCTTTTATGTAATTGTTAATTCCACCTTTGATTGTTAGTTTTTTTTTTTTTTAAACGAACACTCCACTTGCTTGTACGAAGGCTTGAGTGTTTGTTATTTTTTCTCTCTCTTGTTTTCTGTCTTCTTTCTGTCTTCTCCTCCTCTTCCTCCATTTCTGTTCCTTTTACTCCTACCTAGACATTTACTGTGTTCTATATTGTATCAGTGTTCATTTTCTTATTCTGTTTACTTCGTATAATAAAATATTTTTTAATCAAAATCTAACAGCATTTTTGTGATAGATATTGTATATACAAGATATTTTGTATGTGGCCCTCGAATATTCGCTGGAAGTGTTAAGCGGCCCCCCAGCTGAAATAATTGCCCACCCCTGGTCTAAACTCTTGGAGATGTATATATTTGCACATATAATTGCCTCCAAACTCCTTGAGCGTATTGTCTACAACCGCCTTACTTTCTTTCTTTCCTCACACTCACTGCTTGACCCATTCCAGTCTGGCTTCCGTCCTCTCCACTCCACTGAAACTGCCCTTACAAAAGTGTGCTATGACCTCCATGCTGCTAAATCTAAGGGACACTACTCTATACTTATTCAACTTGATCTCTCTGCTGCTTTTGACAGTGTGGACCATCCTCTCCTACTGCAAATTCTTCACTCCATTGGTCTACGTGACACTGCCCTCTCTTGGCTGTCCTCCTACCTTTCTGACCGTTCATTTTCTGTCTCCTCTCATGACTCCACCTCCCCCTCACTTCCACTAACTGTAGGGGTACCCCAAGGTTCTGTCCTTGGTCCTCTTCTCTTCTCTCTCTATACGTCCTCACTAGGTAAGCTCATTAGTTCTTTTGGTTTCCAATATCATCTCTACGCTGATGACACCCAAATCTATCTTTCCTCTCCAGACCTCTCCCCTGCTCTCCTCAATCGTATCTCCAACTGTCTCTCTGCTACCTCTTCCTGGATGTCCCAGCGCTTTCTTTAACTTAACATGTCTAAGACCGAGCTGATCATCTTCCCTCCCTCCCGCATAACCTCACCTCCTACAATCTCATTATCTATTGATGGCACTACTATCGCCTCTAGCCCCCAAGTGCGCTGTCTTGGAGTAATCCTTGACTCCTCCCTCTCCTTCAAACCACACATTCAGCACCTCTCACAAACCTGCCATTTTCATCTAAAAAATATTTCCAGGATCAGACCCTTTCTGACCCAGGATGCTACTAAGACTCTTATCCACTCACTGGTCATCTCCAGACTGGACTACTGTAATCTGCTCCTGACTGGCATTCCTGACAAATACCTCTATCCACTCCAATCTATCCTCAATGCTGCTGCCCGGCTCATCTTCCTCACCAAACGCACTACGTCCACCTCTCCTCTCTTATTAGACCTTCACTGGCTCCCCTTCCCTTTCAGAATCCATTTCAAGCTTCTCACACTCGCTTACAAAGCCCTCACCCACTCCTCTCCCATCTACATCTCTGACTTTATCTCCCTTTACACTCCCACCCGTCCTCTTCGCTCTGCTAATGCACGCCGACTCTCCTGCCTACGGATTACTTCCTCCCACTCCTACCTCCAAGATTTTTCACGTGCTGCACCACTTCTTCGGAATTCCCTACCTCTCCCCCTCAGACTCTCCACCTCTCTACAAAACTTCAAACGGGCTCTCAAGACCTACTTCTTCACCAAACCCAGCCAAATCTCATCCTAACCCTCTGTTCTACGCTCTCTATGTACCCCAACTGTGTCACCCCTGTCTGTCTACCCCTCCCCTTTAGAATGTAAGCTCTCACGAGCAGGGCCCTCTTCCCTCATGTGCTTAACCTTTCTTACTTTAATAATCTTCAACTGCACCAATTCCATCAGTCTTCTGCCACCTGATACTTATTCCAGTGTCATCTGCTGATGTAACTATGTTTATTTACCCTGTACTTGTCCTATACTGTCATCAACTGTAAGTTGCTGTTTTTCTGTTTGATTATTTGTTTATGTAGTCTGTAATTGGGCGCTGCGGAACCCTTGTGGCGCCATATAAATTAAGGATAATAATAATAATAACAACAGTTTGTTGCAAGATGAACATTACACAACACTTGCGGTGATGTAAGGCCTCCCAAGTCCAGCGGCCGTGCGGGATGCCGGACAAACTCAGATGTTTTTTAAAGGGGCAATCACTTACATGGCAAAACCATGGCTTGTAAGTGATTGCCCCTTTAAAAAAAAGTCAGACATCGTCCAGCCTCCCGCACGGCCGCCGGAATCAGGCGGCATTACATCCCGCCGTTAAAGTGCAAAATTAATACACACAAACAAAAAGATATTCAGCGTTTACAAACTATGGCAAAATGGTAAACATAAAAAAACAACAATAGAGTATATTGAGGCCATTCAAATCTTTCTATTGATAATATAGACCAAAATGATGTATTACAATGAGCAATGGCAGAACTTGTGTTTGGTGGGCCCAGGTACAAAAATATCATTTGTGTCCCCCTCTCCCCCTCCGCTACCCCAACCCAGGTTCAGAATATGCCACATGAGAGACAGAGGGTGGCAGTGTAGGCAGGTAGGGGCAGAGGGTCACAACAGAAGACAAGGGTAGGCAGAGGGTGACAGTGGAATGCAGGGGGGGTTGACAGGGGAAGGCAGAGGGTGACAAGGAGAGACAGTGGGTGACAGAGATACAAGTACAATGTCCTGTATGGTGTGGAGAACAGGGGCAAGGACCTTGGTGGGGGCAGGAACACAGTGCCTCTGCTTTGTCTGAGATAGGTGCCCCTGCCTCTTGTGCTTTCCTCAGTTTGGATGGTCAGGTAGACTCTGACAGTGCTACTTACACCGTTTGTGAGCTACCTTTAATACACAGACAGCAGTAAATCAGAAAGAATGTACAGCTGTATGTTAATTAGAGGCAGTAAGTGGCTGTGATCATCAGCGCTGTTAGGTGGTAGGACTCCTCTATCAGTCTGGCACACACAAGGTCAGCCCTGCCTACCTAAGGTAAGGGGCAGGTCCACCAGGCAGTAGGGCTCACCTTGTTCTCTGCAGTGGGCCATTCATCGGACATTGCTAAAAATAGTCTGCGGGGGGGATCCAGGGGATAATTCATTGCTGGTCTGGTCAGCAGTGGGCCCCTTAGTGTGGCCAGCAGTGGGCTCCTTAGTCCTGAGGGGCCCCAGTATAATGCACCTGCTGCACCAATGGTAGTTCAGCCACTGACAATGAAAATGACATACCGTGCATCGTCCTTTCTCACACCAATGCACTTACACCTTTTGTCCAGCTTGGTGTAGCCTCTTTTTTTCAGGACAATAACTCTGTTGCTGCTACCCCTCTTTTATGTCAGACATATTGCTAAATGAAAGTCACCCTTAAACTATAACCTTACAGGCGCATACTAGATGGGCTAAGTGGTTCTTATCTGCTGTCAAATTCTGTGTTTCTATGAATGTGAAGTGTGAAAATTAGTGTTTTCACACTTTTTTTTTACTTATTTTAGCATCACTGGAATGTATAAATGGGCTATTGGAGGATAATTTGCAAATTTCTCCTCCAAGCTCTTCAAATCATATTTTTAAGTAAGCAGCTTGCATTTCCCATACTTGTAATGGGAAATGTGATCTGTTCAAATTGACCAAAGTGAAAATTAAAAAATTACAGAGGGAGCCATGTGAAAATAACAGCATCTTCAGCAGTTTAGAATAGAAAATTATAGAAATAAACACTTGTATACAGGGACTGGTGATCGATGAGCTCCTTCTTTGACCAAATCAGCTGATCTGTGTGGTTGGCTGAGGTGCAGTGAAAGTCCACACAGATCAGCTGACTGGGTCAGAGAAGGAGCTCACAGATCACCTGTCCCTAGATGCAGGTTAGCCTATTTCTGTTTATTTTATATTCTACATATATTTTCTTTATGCATGCAGTCAGTGTTCTATCATACACACAGGCTCTCCATTGCTCTGCGGCTCTGTGGTTCTGCAGCATACACGGCTAGGACCTGTGAAGTGGACACTGACCGGCTTCCAAAAGTGCAATGTATCGATAACGCGTTTCCCTGTCTATAGTGTTGGCGGCTTCCTCAGATCAACACATTGCACTTTTGGAAGCCAGTCAGTGTCCACTTCACAGGTCCTAGCCATGTACGCTGCAGAGCCGCAGAGCCGGGACCTACTGATGCACACTAAGTGTTCACTCCACAAGTGTTTGCTATACATGCTGCAGAGTAACAACACACTGCACTTTTGGAAGCTGTGTACACTGCAGAGCCGCAGAGCCGGGACCTATTGCCACACCAAGTGTTTGTTCTACTGGTGTTTGCTATACACACTGCAGAGTGGAGATCTCTCACCATACATTAAGTGCTCAATGGAGCCAGCTCCCCGCACTGTGAGGGTACGGAGGTACAGACCCTCCAACATGACCCGCCCCACTAGGTACAAAATGCTCTGTTTATGGACTTCCCTCTTAATTTATGATTTCCATCACCTGTGTTGAACTAGTTAAATGATAAGTAAACTGTTTCTTCACAGGTGGTGGCAATAATAAATTAAGAGGGAAGTCCAGAAACAGAGCATTTTGTACCTAGTGGGGCGGGTCATGTTGGAGGGTATGGAGGTATCCCGCTGCAAGGTAACCTCCCGTGATTTGAGAGCCGCAGATATGGAGAGCGGCCCCGTCAGCCCTCACTATATTGTGATCATAAAAAATCATTACAGCTTACTGCATATCATATTTACAAAGGTAAATTGGTGTGTACTGAGGAGACAGATGCAGTACAATCACCATTGTGCAATGGGGGCTGATAAACAAAGCTGTTTAAATTGGAGTCAGAGTGGAGACGAATGAGCCTCTTATGTTAAAGGCTACTATGTATGGATAACCTTAACTGAGGATTGGCGGACATCCTCCCACAGATAAAGGAAAGCACCTCAGCACATAATTTTTGGAATCCTGATGTAATTACTCCACATTACAGCAATTATGGCCGCAGGACTTTGGCGTGACTCAGAATAGAGGGTAATATAATTTTAACCCACTTAATTTTAGCATAACCACAAGTATATAAGAGCTGTCTTAATTATTATAAACCTTGACTGATTTGAGCTGTTGCACACCTGTAAGGAGCTATCTGAAACACAAGTACAACAGAGTACAGGAATTGTTTGATACAAAATAACTTTTATGGTAAGATCATAAGGTGTGTAACAGACAATGGCAAAGGTGGCCATTCTGAGTTGTTCGCTAGCTGCATTCGTTCGCTGTGCAGCGATGAGGCAAAAACAATGGCACTTCTGCGCATGTGTCTGCGGCGCAATGCGCACGCGTAGCGTACTATTACAATGAACGATGTCGTTTTACACAGGGTCTAGCGAAGCTTTTCAGTCTCATAGGCAGCCGCAGAGTGATTGACAGGAAGAGGACGTTTCTTGGTGTCAACTGATCATTTTCAGGAAGTGATCGGAAAAATGCAGGTGTGCCAGAAAAAACGCAGGCGTAGCTGGGCGAACGCAGGGCTTGTTTGTGACATCAAAACAGGAACTGAATGGTCTGAAGTGATCGCAAACGCTGAGTACACTGAAACTGCACTACATTTTTTTGTAGCCGCTCTGCGATCCATTCGTTCGCACTTCTGCTAAGCTAAAATACACTCCCAGTGGGGGGCAGCATAGCATTTGCACGGCTGCTAAAAACTACTAGCGAGCGAACAACTTGGAATGACCCCCAAAGAGGCATGTTGAAGGCAGTGCGGGGGCATGGCTTCACAGGGTAACGAAAAGGGGCGTGTAAGTGGGTGTCTTGTGAGTGTGTGTGTGTTAAAGCCTGCAGGCGTGGTTTTCGCTGAGCTGCAAAGCCACCCGGTGGCTGTGCACACTGGGCGTTCGCAGCTGACCAGTAAGTCCTGAGCTGTGCAGAACTTGCAAACGTTCAGCTCGGGAGTCCTGTCCATCTGCCAGCAATTATTAGCAAATCAAACACACCCTGCATGCAATTCAACCACCTCTACAGCTCATTTCACCTCTACCTCCCTCTGAAAGGTACTGTATGTAGTTTATGAATCCCTGCATATGTACAACGCACAATCTACACAGGTTTGTTTTCAAATATTACACAACACACAACTGTTTATGTTATTTGGATGGCCCTCTTTCTGTGTTCACATTGCTTTGATTTTTCTATCACACTGCATTGTGCATCCAAGATACAAATACTGATTTTTGATATGGCACATACATGCCATGTTTTATTGATTAATACATTTGTTGTGTGTTTCATATAACATTCACACCATAACATACCTCCCAACATGACCCTCTCCAGGAGGGACAGACATCTGCTCCTGGATTTCCCTCTTAATTTATGATTGCCATCACCTGTGGTAAAACACCTTTCTTATCCATTAACCTGTTCATAAATTACAAGAAAAGTCCAGAAGCAGAACATTTTGTCCCTCCTGGAGAGGGTCATATTGGGAGGTATGCCATAATGCTCCTTTATGGTGACTATATTAACCCTTTTTCCTGACTCACACATGGATTACACAGGTTCTGTGGCTGGCTGATTTCAAAGTTAACATTTCAGATGGTTTTAATCTGCCACAGAACCAGTGTAATCCATCAGAGTCCCAGGTGAAGATTACAGTTACCCTACTTTACCTATATTGTTCGATAATACTGCTTCAGGCACTACATTCCTAAGAATTCATTTATTAACATTGCACTTCCATTTAAGATGGGTTGTTGCCAATAGCAACCAATCACATTCTACTTGTGCTTCATCTACCACCTTAACCATCAAAATAACTGAAATGTGTTTGGTTGCTACGGGCAACATTACATATTTACTAGAACATCCATCTTAGTAGTGTATTTCCGTAGGTTTTTTTTTTATGAAAAACATCTAAATACTGAGATCTGTTTATTTTGTTTTTATACATATAAAACATTCCCATGCCTCACTATAATAAATTTACAAATGAAACACAAACTGTAAGGTTTTTTTTGCATTTTAATTAAAATCAGAGATTACATTAAATAAGAAATATAAAAATAAAAAAAAATGGATGAGGAAGATGTGGGCCAAATTGAGGGGGACCAATACTCAAACGCAAGAAACAAAACCACAAATTGAAGAGGAAGGTGGGCCAAGTTTTCAGGCCAAAGGCATCACAGGCAAGGAAAGAAAGAAGAATATGCCAAACTCATTTTGCAGGAGGGAGTTGGACATTCTTGATCCCCAAACCATTTATATTACATTTTTGAACAGATAACATGGGTGCAGGGAGCAAGGACCGCATCTGGTGAGAAATCACCATTTCTTCCTCTTTCCCCCCGGATTTTGGTGTTGTTCCGCCTGAGGTCTGCGCATGGATCTTCGAGGGGCCTGGCCAGTGGGCTCTTATTCCTGGCCAGGACTAGGGGATGGACCAGGTGTCGGAACCTCCCTGACACTCTGACCAAGGAGGTCTGCGATGGTCTTTATGCCTTGTTGAATACTGGCAGAGATGTCACACATGCCTTGTTGAATATTGGAGGCCAGCTGACGAACCGTGTTAGTCAGGTCATGGACTGATGAGGACAGCTCACAGACCTCCCAGAGCATCTGGTCATGGAAGTTGGTGATGATTTTCCCATGGATCACGATCTCACCTAGAAGCTTCGGCACAGCAGGTTGGTGCAGGGTGGCAGTTTGTGCCTGTGATGGGTGTATTTCCGGCCCCACACTGGAGCTGACACTCAATCCGCCCCCCCCCCCCCCCCCCCCTGTGGGCTGCCTCTCCTGTGCTGTGATAGGAAAAGGAGATAAAAGACAACAAAAAACAAAAACAAATAAGGACCCCACATTTGACACAAAAAAAGTATTAAAACAGCCTGACAAATAGCAATCAATTTACCTTCCAAAGCATGTGGACTACAAGGGCAGGTGTGTCGGTGTCCATTTCTGACACACCTGCCACCTTTTCATAAGACACACAGACCATCACCTGCTCCTCCAACTAAGTGAATTCAACAGTGGCAGGGAGTAGCTCTCCACCTGTTGCCCTCAAAGCATTCCAGTGCGCAGACTTTTTTTTGCTTGAGGCAGGATTTAAAGTCAGCCAAACTTCATATGTATTTGTGTTTGGAGAAAATGAGAAGAAAAAAAATAATTCTTAATTGTAAGTTTTTTTTTTAAATCTTTGGATTTATACATGTACACATACATAGCATAATTTAATGAAAAATGCATTTGCATCTTGAATTTAGATATAGTTACATAGCATACAAAGACTAAGCTGTTTATTTATGCAGCATCTTCAACAAGAGTACATATGTAATAGTGTTGGTTGCTATCGGCAACATTACATTAAAAAGCATACTCCCATCTTAGTGAAAGCAGACAATAGTGTGTTTGAGTGTGGCTCAGTATGAACTTACCGTCTCCTGACTTCTTGTGGTGTGCGGACAATTGGGCCCACCACATTAATGACATCGATGATCACCCTCCAGATATGGTCCCTGGTCCCTGCGTCTATATTTTTACTACCAAGATGGATTTTTTTTTATGGATTGTGGGACCAGAATGGCCAACTCCCTCTTAGTAAAAGGTGGGTGTCGTTTTCTCTTTTGGTTCCTTGCCTGCGATGCAGTAATCTGTAAACTATTTTCAGCTTCCTCTTCACTGTGTGGTACGGTTTCTTGATTTTGGTTACTCGTCCAGGAACTCCCTCACTTTGACCCACGTCTGCCTTATCCAGGGAACACACACAATTTTATGGTTGGGTTTTTTCTCCAGTAGATATGGCAAATTCTCTACTGGGTACTTCTGCTGGATCCTCAAACCCTCTTTCTCTTACGTCCTAGAGGATGCTGGGGTCCACATTAGTACCATGGGGTATAGGCAGGTCCACTAGGAGCCACTGGCACTTTAAGAGTTTGAGAGTGTGGGATGGCTCCTCCCTCTATGCCCCTCCTACCAGACTCAGTTTAGAAAACGTGCCCGGAGGAGCCGGTCACAGCTAGAGGAGCTCCTAGAGCTTCTTTAATTTTATTATTTTTCTAAGAGTTAAGTTAGGCACAGGGAGGCTGCTGGCAACAACCTCCCTGCTTCGTGGAACTTAGGGGGGAGTAGTGTCCAGCCTGAGGGGTTTTGAGCCACTATCTCCATTGACAGGACATAAGCTCCTGAGGGTGATGATCATTAGCCGCCCCAGGCGACCGCTCACTCCCGCAGCATGCTGCCATCCCCTAACAGAGCCAGAAGATTCTGCTGGCTAGTGAGTCACCGGCCCCCTCAGCAAGCGGGGAGCCGGTGTGAAGATGGCAGTAACAGGGTAGGAGCGCAGTATTAACTGCGCTCTGGAGGCTCAGCGGTACATAGTGCGGCGCTGTGAGGGGCGCCCTGAGCCAGCGCCTATACCATACACTGGTCAGCAAACCTGTCAGGGACCTCGGTTACACTGCCAGCAGAAATCCTCAGGCCAGTATAAAGAATTGAAGAGCGGGGAGCAGCGGAGGAGCTTCTCCTCAGAGTGGACCCAGCAGCGTTCAGCGTCATTTTCCTGCCTGCAGATCCTATACAGAGATGCTGACAGGGAGAGCTGTCCCTCCAAGCAACTCCAGCTATCCTGTGTGTGGTACCAGGGGGCTGTAGAGGGGGGGGGGGGGGCTGTGTAAATACTGTGTAGTCTATTAAGGTACACAGTAAGCGCTAGGTAGTTGTATTATATCTACCTAAGTAAGCGCTGTGTGTGGGTTGGCTCCAATCTCTGTGTCTCTCTATGGCATACTTGGGGGGAAACTGTGTCTGACATTTCTCTGTGTGTGTATGGGTGTTTGATGTCTCACATAGCCATGTCTAGGGACTCTGTGGCATATGCTGCAAAGGATGTTTCCTCTCAGGAGGAATCAATTCCATGCACACAGGAATGTAATGTTTTGTCTCAGATCCCAATCAATGAGTCTGAGTGGTTGTCCTCTATTAAGGGTATGATCTTTTAGATCTCTACGAGGGTAGCTCATACTGAGACTGAAACTCAGGTGTTAAAGAACTCTATGGCAGTTTGGTCAGGTTCTGTTCCTATTCCTGCAAAATCCCTTAGTATGTTCCCACAGAAACATGCACTTGCCCAGATTATGCAAGATGACATGGATACCAACTCTGATACAGCAGACAGTGATGGGGACGTGCTGAGGGGGGCGGCATCCCTTGCAAAGGGGGTGCAGCTCATGATTGAGGCCATTAGAGATGTATTAAACATTAATGGCATGCCACCTGAGCAGGTTGAGGAGGCTTACTTCACTGACAATAAGAAAGCCTTGCTAACCTTTCCTGCGTCAATAGAATTAAAAGCTGTATTTGAAAAATCCTGGGAAAACTCGGAGAAAAAATTCCAGATCCCAAAAAGGGTTCTGGTTGCTTTTCCCTTCCGTGAGGAGGATAGGAAAAAATAGGAAAACCCACCCATAGTTGACGCATCGGTCTCCAGAGTGTCTAAAAATGTGGTTTTACCTGTCCCTCGATCTACCACGTTAAAAGATTGACATTACGCTCAAATCCATATACACTGCTTCAGGAGTGGCGTTAAGGCCCACTATTGCCTGTGCATGGATTTCTAAAGCCATAGTAAAGTAGTCAGGCACATTACTAGAGGATTTGGATACAATGGACAGAAGTGACATTGAATTGTTTCTACGAAACATACAGGACTCTGCGGGGTTCATGGTGGAATCCAAGAAGGACCTGGGTACGCTGACTGCACGGATATCTTCCATGTCGGTCTCAGCTCACAGGGGACTCTGGCTATGCCAATGGTCTGCAGACGCGGAATCCAGGAGAAGTGTGGAGAACCTACCCTACACAGCTCAGGCTCTTTTTGGGGAAGCGTTGGATGCGTGGATTTCCACGGCTAACGTGGGTAAGTCACCTTTCCTTCCCTCTGCTACACCTTCTATGAAGAAACCATTTTCTTCAGCTGTGTCGCAGTCCTTTCGGACTGCTAAGGCAAAAAAGTCCAAGCCTCCTACCACTTTCTTTAGAGGTGGTCATGCAAAATCCAAAAAGCCTGCACCCGCAGGCTCCCAGGACCAGAAACCTGCTTCTGGTTCCTCAAAATCCTCAGCATGATGGTGGACCGCACAGCCTGGAGGACGGGCTGGTGGGTGCGAGACTCAGACATTTCAGACACGTCCGGGTGTCATCCGGTCTGGATCCCTGGATACAGGATATTGTGTCCCAGGGGTACAGACTGGAGTTTCAAAAACTCCCGCCTCACCGATTCTTCAAATCAGGCTTGCCAGCTTTGCTGACAGACAGGGCTATCCTACGGGAAGCCATACTAAAATTTGAAAAGTCACAGGTCATTGTCCCAGTTCCACCTCATATGCAAAACAAGGGTTATTATTCAAACCTTTTTGTGGTACCGAAACCGGATGGTTCGGTCAGACCAATTTTGAACTTGAAATCGTTGAACACCTGAGGGTGTTAAAATTCAAAATGGAGTCGATGGTATCCCTGGATATCAAGGATGCGTACCTCCACATTCCTATTTGGCAGCCACACCAGGCTTATCTCAGATTTACACTGTTAGACAGTCACTATCAATTTCAGGCACTGCCATTTGGCCTCTCCACAGCACCGAGGGTGTTCACCAAGGTGGGGGCCGAGATGATGGTTCTCCTCCGCAGACAGGGGGTGAACATAATCCCATATCGGGATGATCTGCTGATAAAGGCATCGACTTGGGAGACGTTGTTGCAGTCAATTGTTCTCACGACTCATCTGCACAGGGAACACGGTTGGATCTTGAACCTTCCAAATTCACATTTGGAGCGGACAAGGAGATTGTCTTTTCTGGGGATGATCCTCGACATGGAAGTGCAGAGGGTGTTTCTGCCAGAGGAGAAAGCGTTTATTGATTCAAACAAAGGTCCAGGATGTCCTGAAGCCAACCCGGGTATCGGTTCATCAGTGCATTCGTCTTCTGGGGAAGATGGTTGCCTTCTACAAGGCTCTACAGTACAGAAGGTTTAATGCTCGGTCCTTCTAAATGGATCTCCTAGACAAATGGTCGGGTTCTCATCTACACATGAACCAGGATTTCACTCCTCTGGTGGCTGCAAATGCCTCACCTTATGGAGGGCTGCAGGTTCGGGATTCAGGACTGGATCCTTCTTACCACAGATGCAAGTCTCCAGGGCTGGGGCACAGTCACTCAGGGGAAAACCTTCCAAGAAAGGTGGTCAAGCCTGGAATCCAGTTTTCAAATAAACATACTGGAACTAAGAGCCGTCTACAACGGTCTTCTCCAAGTGGCTCATCTTCTGTGTGATCGAGCCATTCAAGTGCAGTCGGACAATGTAACGACGGTGGCCTACATAAACCGACAGGGCGGAACCGAAGAGCAGAGCTGCAATGCCAGAGGTAACAAGAATCATCCTCTGGGCAGAAAAGCACATGGTGGCACTGTCAGCAATCTTCATTCCGGGTGTAGACAACTGGGAAGTGGACTTCCTCAGCAGACACAATCTCCATCCAGGAGAGTGGGGACTCCATCCGGAGGTGTTCACGGAGGTAACAGATCTTTGGGGTGTACCTAAAATAGACATGATGGCCTCCTGTCTCAACAAGAAGCTTCAGAGGTATTGTTCCAGGTCAAGGGACCCGCAAGCCGTGGCGGTGGACACCCTAGTGACTCCGTGGGTGTTCCAGTCGGTGTACATGTTTCCTCCACTTCCACTTATTCCAAGAGCTCTAAAACTCATAAGGAGAACAAGAGTTCATTGCTCCGGACTGGCTAAGATGGGCTTGGTACGCGGATCTTCTGGGTCTTGTGCTGGAAGATCCGAGGCCTCTTCCTCTTCGGGAGGACCTACTGCAACAGGGCTTGTTCACTTATGAAAACTTACCGCGGCTACGTTTGACAGCATGGAAGTTGAACGCCAGATATTAGCTCGGAAGGGCATTCTGAGCAAGTTTATTCCTACCCTGATACAGGCTAGGAAAGGAGTAACGTCTAAACATTGCCACCGCATTTGGAAAAAGTATGTCTCTTGGTGTGAATCCAAGAAGTTTCCTACGGTGGAGTTTCAACAGGGATGGTTTCTTCTCTTCCTGCAAGCAGGTGTGGATATGGGCCTGAGGTTGGGATCCGTGAAGGTCCAGATTTCGGCCTTATTCATTTTTTTCAGAAACAGCTGGCTTCCCTCTGTGAGGTTCAGACTTTCTTGAAAGGGGTTCTGCATATCCAGCCTCCCTTTGTGCCGCCTACGGCACCCTGGGATCTTAACATGGTGTTATAGTTCCTCCAATTGGATTAGTTCGAGCCTCTACAGGAGGTTGAGGTCAAGTTTCTCACATGGAAGGGGGTCACTTTGGTGGCCTTAGCTTCTGCTAGACGTGTGTCGGAGTTGGGGGCTTTGTCTTGTAAAATCCCCTATTTGGTCTTCCATGAAGATAGAGCTGAGCTCCGGACACATCAGCAGTTCCTTCCGAATGTTGTGTCGGCATTTCATATCAATCAACCTATTGTGGTGCCAGTTGCTACTGACTCCTCTTTTTTCATCAAAGTCCTTGGATGTTGTAAGGGCTCTGAAAATCTATGTGTAGAGAACTGCTCGTCACAGAAAATCGGACTCTGTTTGTCCTGTATGATCCCAAGAAACTTGGGTGTCCTGCTTCTAAGCAGACTATATCTCACAGGATCAGGTTCACTATCCAGCATGCGTATTCTATGGCAGGATTGCCGTGTCCTACGTCTGTTAAGGCCCACTCTACTCGTAAGGTGGTTTCTTCCTGGGTGGCTGCCTGGGGTGTCTCGGCTTTACAGCTTTGCCGAGTGGCTACTTGGTCTGAGTCGAACACATTTGCTAAGTTTTACAGGTTCGATACTTTGGCCTCTGAGGACCTGAAGTTTGGTCAATCAGTTCTGCAGAGCCTCCGCGCTCTCCCTCCCGTTCTGGGAGCTTTGGTACATCCCCATGTAATGTGGACCCCAGCATCCTCTAGGACGTAAGAGAAAATAGGATTTTAATTATCTACCGGTAAATCCATTTCTTGTAGTCCGTAGAGGATGCTGGGCGCCCGCCCAGTGCTTCGTGATCCTGCAGTGGTTGTTTAACTCAGTACTGCTACGTTCTTGGTTACGTACTGTTTTGTTACTTGGTTAAGTAATCTTGTTCAGCCGTTGCTGAATTTCAAGCTGGTTAGCTTGGTTTGCCTTGTATGTGTGAGCTGGTGTGAATCTCGCCACTATCTGTGTAATATCCTTCTCTCGAAGTTGTCCATCTCTTCGGGTACAGTTTCTAGACTGAGTCTGGTAGGAGGGACATAGAGGGAGGGAGCCAGCCCACACTCTCAAACTCTTAAAGTGTCAGTGGCTCCTAGTGGACCCCATGGTACTAATGTGGACCCTAGCATCCTCTACGGACTACGAGAAATGATTTACCGGTGGGTAATTCAATTCCTATTTTCCTGCTCTTCAACCAATTGCTGAAGCCTAGCTTGTATTCACTGCTGTCTCCTACCGACTGCCTCATACTCCTCTCTGATTTTCCTATATCATTTGCGATTTGTAGCTGACGCTCCATGATGGTGAGTGCCAGCGCATGTGTTTCTGTGGCTCTTCTTTTTTATACATGCATTTGCATAATTATTGTGATTAGCGCAGCTGATGCATACGCAATTTGATTGTTCATGCTATATAAAATGCTCTAACCAGCCGTGGTTTGTGGGTGTACAGTATGCAGGCGTTGTGTGTCGAGTTGAGGACTATTGGCATTAGTGTGTCAGTTTGTGGTAGTGGCGAGTGTATACTTAAGGTAAGATATGTTTGTGTAATGTGTTTGTAACCTAACTATTGTTCTTTTTCCAAATCAGAAATAAATGTAACTGTTATGTGTTATGCAGATGCATGTAGGTGAGGTGCGTTTGTATGTTCTTCTTTTTTTTTTTTTTAAAGAAAGAACGCACAGCGTGATGCTCAGATTTTATTTTTTTTCTGTTATTCTTTAATAAGTTTTGTGTTTGCCATGTATTTAAGGTCAGTGGTAATTTGATGGAAAACAAAGCTCCTTTTTTTTTTTTTTAATATAAGGAATACCAGTATATTTATCTGCGGTAAGTATATGCATGTTCACAGGTGTGGGGTGTGCTTTTGTAATGTTTCTATGTGTGGTTTTCTTATGGTTTTTATTTTTCATTTCTTCTGAAGGAAGCATCTTTTCATTTATTCTTTTTGAGAAAGAAGCCCCTTTTCATTTCTTGGCCTTTTGCCTTATCAGTTTGTGGTATTTATCTGTGGGTAAGTATATGCATGTTCACAGGTGTGGGGTGTTCGGTGTGGTGTGGTGTTATCTTAGTTGTTACTTGTGTTTGTTTTTTACTCTCAAGTATGTATATACAGGTTGACTAGTATGTGTGTGTGTGTATATATATATACAGATGGGTCCTCCGTTATCTTGACTGTTTCTGCGCCTAGACGGAGGTTTAGTCATGCCCAGGCTATAGCTTAGGTTGCTGAGTTTAATCACGGACAGGCGCGTTGAGGCACGACTAGACACTCAGCATGCAATACACATCTCCACCACTGGGTGGCTAATGCTTCACTAATCCAGTACTTTAGTTTGAATAGCGGCAGATTGATCTACAGTACAAGCTCTGGCAAATGGTCAGTGACGACTGTAGTGTTAATAAACAGTCCTGTACTGCATAGTGTACACATAGATGGTGACCAATGGACAGCCGGAGAGTGTAAAAAAGAAAAAATAGTTTATTCAGACGCAAACGAATGTGTTAAAACACTTGTGTATGCAGACGCAACTAATGTGTGAACACTTGTGTATGCAGACGCAACTAATGTGTGAAAGGAATAATGTAGCTCATTGACTTTACAGTATGTGCAGTGCATGAAATAAGTGTCCGAGTCCCCTAATGGCATAAAGAAACACCAATGGGAAGGAATTGCTCTGTGCAGTACTTTTACACATGAACTTGAGAATCTTCCATGCAGTGCTGTGGGCTAGCGATGAATGCTCCCGTCTGCCACACTGAGAGTCCCGGGTTCGATTCCCAAAGTGTCAATCTTTTTTTTTGTGTTCCCGTGACATTCACTTTATAATTATTATTATTTTTTCTGTGTAATCCATTGTAAAACATTCAAAGGAAGGGTGCACACAGGTTTCACACAAATTCGGGGTAAATCTGCAGGGGTGACTCGTTCGCTATCTAAAATACACAGTGGTAATGAGCACCTATAGACATACCAGTAAATATAAATTAGTGTATTCTGATGCAACTAACTGTTCAAGCAACACAGTACTGTAGATCGTCAGCGATAGAGAATCAGTGTTGTGAGAATCTGTGTTGTACATTATAAGCTGTTCGTGCTAATTAGTATTCTAATAGAAAAAACTGTACAGAGATACTAAGGACAGTGATTTGGCATCCATGAACTTAGGGAGGAGCTTTTATCTCTCTCCATTATACATAGAAAGATTAAACTTGACACTACGTTACAAGCTGTTTGTGCTAATTAGTACACTAGTAGTGTACTAATTAGCACGAACAGCTTGTAAAGCAGAGTGGCAAGTACACTAGTAGTGTACTAATTAGCACAAACAGCTTGTAACGTAGAGTGGCAAGTTTAATCTTTCTATGTATAATGGAGAGAGATAAAAGCTATTCATAAGTTCATGGATGTCAAATCACTGTTCTTAGTATCTCTGTACAGAATATTCTATTAGGGTACTAATTAGCTGTTCGTGCTAATTACTGTAGTACTCTAATAGAGAATACTGTACAGAGATTCTAAGGATGGTGATTTGGCATCCAGGAACTTAGGAAGGAGCTTTTATCTCTCTCCATTATACATAGAAAGATTAAACTTGCCACTCTACGTTAAAAGCTGTTCGTGCTAATTAGTACACTAGTAGAACATACTGTACAGAGATACTAAGGATGGTGATTTGGCATCCAGGAACTTAGGGAGGAGCTTTTATCTCTCTCCATTACACTTAGAAAGATTACAATGGAGAGAGATAAAAGCTCCCCCCTAAGTTCCTGGATGCCAAATCACTGTGTGTATAGTTTATACAGACACAAATGAACATGTTAAAACACTTGTGTATGCAGACACAATTAATGTGTGAAAGGAATAATGTAGCTCATTGACTTTACAGTATGTATAGTGCACTAAATGAGCATACGAGTCCCATAAGAGCATAAACGAACACCAATGGGAAGGAATCGCTCTTTGCAGTACTTTTACACATGAACTTGTTAATCTTCCATGCGGTGTTGTAGGCTAGGGATGAAGGCTACCGTCTGGCATGCTAAAAGTCCTGGTTTCAATTCCCAAAGTGCCAATCTTTTTTTTTTTTTGTGTGTTCCCGTGACATTCACTTTATTATTATTATTTTTTCTGTGTAATCCATTGTAAAACATTTAAAGGAAGGGTGCACACAGGTTTCACACAAGTCGGGGGGAAATCTGCAGGAGTGACTCATTCGCTATATAAAATACACAGCAGTAATGAGCACCTATAGACATAGCAGTAAATATAAATTAGTGTATTCTGATGCAACCAATTGTTCAAGCAACAAAGTATTGTAGATTGTCGGCGTTAGAGAATCTGTGTTGTGAGAATCTGTGTTGTACTTAATGAGAAGGGATCACTGCTACTGTACCATTAACACATCTACAGTATCAACGCGACTGCAGTTCTCTATGTGATTTTCATACACAGTATACTGTTGCACATGTCTTGTAACCTGACCTGTCTACTGCATGAACTGTGCAGGCTTCCAGGGGGGAAGGGCGATGGGGCTAGGGGGAGGCAGGTGAAAATGCCGTGCTTTTGAAATACAGTATGTACGTCAGAGTCCCCTAAGGCATAAACCAACACAAATGACCATAGCCCTGAGAAAGCCCTATAACAGAGAGAAATGCACATAGGTGGACAGTGTGTCACATCTTAAATGCATATATAATGAAATAATACATCTCTAATTATATAAATGTATGTTGATAAATCCTGTGTGCACTGTTGTATCTCCGCGGTCTTTATTAAGATAGCAGCGGACACAGTCTCCTGAGAACGCAGGAGTCCATAGCAGATCTGATCATAATGGCCGAGCTAGCGAGGGCGCCCGAAATACAGAATGGAAAGGACACACAGGGATTTTTTTTTAACACTTTTAACTCTTTTGACTCTTTTAATACTGTACACAATGAAGCCCTGCACGGGTCTCACTGATATGGCCGGGCTTCATTGTGTTATGTCCAGCATAACACAATGATGGGGGATGGGGGTAGGGGGAGGCAGTGGGAAAGGGGTTGGGGGAAGGGGGAGGCTATGGAAAAAAACATGTTTTCCAATATGAGCATCCGAGTTCCCTAACAGCATAAAGGGGAGGGTGAAGTGTGAGGGGGGGAGGTGGAGATTAACCAGCGGAGGTCAGAGACGCTGTCGAAAATATTAATTGTCTGTCAGGGACCCAAAAAAAGAAACCAATAAATCAATAAATAAAAGTAGTGTGGACAGATGCAAATGAACGTATTAAAGCAATGGTCCATTGATGTTCGGTTTATGTGAGCTATTAAATGAAATCCAATTAAAATGGGCTTAAAGCTGAATGTCTCTGGTTCTTAGGGTCCAATCGGCTCAGAATTAGGTTGGTATGGAAAGGGAGACAATTAGCTACTGGAGGATATCAACCCCAAGTTTCTGTGACCCCCACAAGGCTCATGGCATCGGAACCCATGGTGGGTCTGAATTAACAGGCCCATTTCAGACTATGGGAAAAAGAGTCCATTTTGCGTACTGATATCTCTGTTTCTGGGTGTCCCAGAGATTCAGAACTGGTACCATACAAAAGAGGAGACTGTTGGCTTTCAGGGCAGACCAACCACTAGTTTATGTGATACTGCAAAGGGAAGCAGCAAGCAACCGTGTGTAGGGTCCCCTCCAGTTGTTCGTCCAGCTTGCACAGGATGCAGGGTTTCTGACTAGATAGAAAATACTGTACAGAGATACTAAGGATGGTGATTTGGCATCCAGGAACTTAGGGAGGAGCTTTTATCTCTCTCCATTATACATAGAAATATTAAACTTGCCACTGTCCTTCGTATCTCTGTACAGTATTTTCTATTAGAGTACTAATTAGCACGAACAGCTAATTAATACCCTAATAGAACATACTGCACAGAGATACTAAGGACAGTGATTTGGCATCCAGGAACATATGAGGAGCTTTTATCTCTCTCCATTATACATAGAAAGATTAAACTTGCCACTCTGTTACAAGCTGTTCGTGCTAATTAGTACACTACTAGTTTACTAATTAGCATGAACAGCTTGTAGCGTAGAGTGGCAAGTTTAATCTTTCTATGTATAATGGAGAGAGATGAAAGCTCCTCCCTAAGTTCCTGGATGCCAAATCACTGTCCTTAGTATCTCTGTACAGTGTTTTCTATTAGAGTACTAATTAGCACGAACAGCTTATAATGTACAACACAGATTCTTACAACACAGATTCTCTAACGCCGATGATCTACAGTACTGTGTTGCTCGAACAGTTAGTTGCGTCAGAATACACTAATTTATATTTACTGGTATGTCTATAGGTGCTCATTACTGCTGTGTATTTTAGATAGCGATTAAGTCACTCCTGCAGATTTACCCCGATTTGTGTGAAACCTGTGTGCACCCTTCCTTTGAATGTTTTACAATGGATTACACAGAAAAAAAAATATTAATAAAGTGAATGTCACGGGAACACAGCAAAAAAAAAAAAAAAAGATTGGCACTTTGGGATTCGAACCCGGGACTCTAAGCGTGGCAGGTGGGAGCCTTCATTGCTTGCCCACAACACTGCATGGAAGATTCTCAAGTTCATGTGTAAAAGTACTGCAAAAAGCGATTCCTTCCCATTGGTGTTCGTTTATGCCGTTAGGGGATTCGGACGCTCATTTCGTGCACTGTACATACTGTAAAGTCAATGAGCTACATTATTCCTTTCACACGTTAGTTGCGTCTGCATACACAAGACGCTCACATATCCCTAACATTAATAGACCATACTGTATCTGTAACTTGTTTGTTTGCATCTGTATATGCTGTACTATTTGCATCTATACTGCATATACTGTTATAGACTGTATGACATACTGTAGCATAATGTAGTGTAATGAGACGCACCAGTAAAGTAGTTCTTACGCTGTAGTTCAGTATTGTATTTTAATGGACACGCTTGCACATTGGTGATTTTAAAAAGTGACATCTGGTGGAGGATCTTAGATATTACACTCAAAGGTAACGCCAAACGCTCTGTGCGCCTCCCTTCGACTAGGCGCACCTCCTTGCACCCAGGTACGCTGAGTATGCCTGATTGTGACTAATGCCTCAGTCATCCAAGATAACGGAGGACCCATCTGTGTATATATATATATATATATATATATATATATATAATTTTTTTATTTTTTTTGGACAAAGTTTCCTATTTTTTAAGATGTACTTATTGTAATTGATGCTTGTTAGGTTTTATTAAGTATATGCATGCTAATTGTGTTGTTCTGCTCTGTTGTGTTTTTGTGAGTAATAATGTTGCTTAATAATAAACTGAACAATGTTTTTTTCATCCTTGTGTTCCCAAAGTAGCTATGGATTTCCCAACAGCTGTAAGTGCATATGGTTTTAGTTTATAGATTGGGTCAAATGTATTGGTAATATACAGTATTGATGTTTTGCTTTTTCACTGTTTTTTTTTTACTCAGATGGTTGTGGCAGCATATGTTAATGCCTTATCCGGCCAACCCCAACCTGCCTTCATCCTCACCCTCCAGGCAACAGAGGCATGCAAGGCCTAGTATCTTTCATACCCATGTCACCCTTTTTGGAATGTCAGATGATGAGGTGGTGCGGTGCTATAGGCTGCCCCTTCATGTCATCCTAGAAACTCCCTCAATAATAGACAGTGATCTAGAGAGTGCAACTCGGCATCCTACATCAATTCCACCACTGACACAATTATTTGTTGTGTTAGAATTCTGCACCTTAGGGTCTTACCAGCATATAGTTGGTGTGCTGGTTGGCATTTCACAGGCTGCATTTTCCAGGATCCTGAGGTGCATCATTGCTACTTTCCTGAAAAGGACTAAGCAGTTTATTTCTATGCCATTGGATTTGGGGTCCCTAGCTGTGGGGAAGTGCAAATTCTGAGAAGGGGGAGTCGCTTTCCACACATTATTGGTAGTGATGAGCGGGTTCGGTGCCTCGGAAACCGAACCTCCCCGAACTTCACCCATTTTACACGGGTCAGAGGCATACTCGGATTCTCCCGTATGGCTCGGATAACCCGAGCGCGCCCGAACGTCATCATCCCGCTGTCGGATTCTCGCGAGATTCGGATTCTATATAAGCAGCCGCGCGTCGCCGCCATTTTCACTCGTGCATTGGAAATGTTAGGGAGAGGACGTGGCTGGCGTCCTCTCCGTTTATTAATGTTGATGCAAATATTTGTGCTTATTGCTTAATTGTGGGGACTGGGGAGCAGCTGTATTATATAGGAGGAGTACAGTGCAGAGTTTTGCTGATCAGTGACCACCAGTTTTATCTGTTCTCTGTCTGAAAAATGCTCCATATCTGTGCTCAATGTGCTGCATATATCTGTGCTCACACTGCTTTATTGTGGGGACTGGGGACCAGCAGTATTATATAGGAGGAGTACAGTGCAGAGTTTTGCTGACCAGTGCCCACCAGTATTATACGTTGTCTGCCTGAAAAACGCTCCATATCTGTGCTCAGAGTGCTGCATATATCTGTGCTCACACTGCTTTATTGTGGGGACTGGGGACCAGCAGTATTATAAAGGAGGAGTACAGTGCAGAGTTTTGCTGACAGTGACCACCAGTATATATAGCAGTACGGTACGAAAGGCCACTGCTCTACCTACCTCTGTGTCATCAAGTATACTATGCATCTAGATTATATACCTGTGGTGCATTTTAGTTTTGCAGTTTGCTGACAGTGACCACCAGTATATATAGCAGTACGGTACGGAAGGCCACTGCTCTACCTACCTCTGTGTCGTCAAGTATACTATTCATCCATACCTGTGGGGCATTTCAGTTGTGCGCAGTATATATAGTAGTAGGCCATTGCTATTGATACTGGCATATAATTCCACACATTAAAAAATGGAGAACAAAAATGTGGAGGTTAAAATAGGGAAAGATCAAGATCCACTTCCACCTCGTGCTGAAGCTGCTGCCACTAGTCATGGCCGAGACGATGAAATGCCATCAACGTCGTCTGCCAATGCCGATGCCCAATGTCATAGTAGAGAGCATGTAAAATCCAAAAAACAAAAGTTCAGTAAAATGACCCAAAAATCAAAATTGAAAGCGTCTGATGAGAAGCGTAAACTTGCCAATATGCCATTTACGGCACGGAGTGGCAAGGAACGGCTGAGGCCCTGGCCTATGTTCATGGCTAGTGGTTCAGATTCACATGAGGATGGAAGCACTCATCCTCTCGCTAGAAAACTGCAGTGCCACTCCTAGATGAGCCAGGTGTTTGTGTCGGCCACTTGTGTCGCTTAGCTTAGTCACACAGCGACCTTGGTGCGCCTCTTTTTTTCTTTGCATCATGTGCTGTTTGGGGACAATTTTTTTGAAGTGCCATCCTGCCTGACACTGCAGTGCCACTCCTAGATGGGCCAGGTGTTTGTGTCGGCCACTTGTGTCGCTTAGCTTAGTCACACAGCGACCTTGGTGCGCCTCTTTTTTTCTTTGCATCATGTGCTGTTTGGGGACTATTTTTTTGAAGTGCCATCCTGCCTGACACTGCAGTGCCACTCCTAGATGGGCCAGGTGTTTGTGTAGGCCACTTGGGTTGCTTAGCTTAGTCACACAGCTACCTCATTGCGCCTCTTTTTTTCTTTGCATCATGTGCTGTTTGGGGACAATTTTTTTAATCTGCCATCATGTCTGACATTATTTTTACAGGCTTTGGCGTGTGTATGTGGTTTAGGGGTACACTCTTTTGTGTCACATATTGTTATATAACTTCATCCAAATAAAAGGGTTATTATTAACCAAATTATTTTTACAGGCTTTGCCATGTGTGTGGTTTAGTGCTGTTTGGGGCCCTTTTTTAAAAAGTGCCATCCTGTCTGCCACTGCAGTGCCACTCCTAGATGGGCCAGGTGTTTGTGTCGGCCACTTGTGTCGCTTAGCTTAGCCATCCAGCGACCTCGGTGCAAATTTTAGGACTAAAAATAATATTGTGAGGTGTGAGGTGTTCAGAATAGACTGAAAATGAGTGTACATTATGGTTATTGAGGTTAATAATACTATGGGTTCAAAATGACCCCCAAATTCTATGATTTAAGCTTTTTTTGAGGGTTTTTGTAAAAAAACACCCAAATCCAAAACACACCCGAATCCGACAAAAACTTTTCAGGGAGGTTTTGCCAAAACGCGTCCGAATCCAAAACACGGCCGCGGAACCGAATCCAAAACCAAAACACAAAACCCGAAAAATTTCCGGTGCACATCACTAATTATTGGAAGAGTGGATGGGACACATGTTCCACTTGGGGCACCAACACATAATGAAGAAATCTTTAGGTACAGAAAACTGTTCCACTCTTTGAATGTGATGGTTGTTTGTGGCCCATCCCTCCAGATCCTTTCCCTGAATGCCCGATACCCAGGAAGTGCCCATGATTCCCACGTGATTCGGCAATCAGGGATATAGCAAAGATTAAGGACCTTGAAAGGACAAGACACGTGGATTTTCAGTGAGTTTGATCCGCATCATGTAGTAAAGGTTAAGTGACAATGTTTTTCACTTGTTTATATTTTTGAGGTCATATTGTATTGTGTTTTTGCAGGAGATTGTGGATACCCTTGCACCCCCTGGCTCATGACTCCTTACAGCAGACAAACACCAGGGCCACAAACGGAATTTAATTCTGCACTTACAGCCACTAGGCAGCTGGTGGAGTGCACAATTGGTGTTCTAAAAGGGCGGTTCTGTGTGCTCCACCGCACTGGTGGCGACCTTATGTATTCGTCGGAAATGGTTAGTAAAATTGTGGTCTTGTGTGCGATCCTACACAATATTGCTGTAAGGAGGCGTGTCAAGCTACCTGATAATGAGGTATTGTTCCCAGAGGATGAGGAGCCAGGGGTTGACCGGACATGGAGGCGGGGTCCGGATGCCCATCGGGGACATGCACTTAGGGCACGAATAGTCCAACAATACTTCAGGTATGTTGTAGTTTATAAAACGTGATAGAAGTGTTTACAGGTAGATGTAATCACATATTTTAACCAGGTATAACATAGGTATTTACTGATTACCACCAAACAATGTATTTTGTGCAATGTGAAAGTATTATAAACTTGCTGGAGTAGCCAGCGTTGGCCGGGATTTTATGAATGTCTGTTTACAAAAAAAAGTTGAAATATTAAACACACAGTATAAATAACATTGTAGATAGCTGAATACCCGTGCTTTGCTACAGGATGAGGATGGTAAATTAGAATGATTGTTCTTTAATTTACGTTGGTTGGAGATCTAGTATATAGGCATATCTTGCCTTCCTGATGCACTTTGTGTAGTGGCCGGCCCCTTTTTTGGTCCCCCAAGGGACCCTGCTCTACCCACTATACAACTCTCAATGTGTGGCTACCTGCTGCCTCCATTCCCCTCATCACATCATGTCACTGGCCCTGTCACATGCAGTCCTGTCATCACTGACATATCATGCATGTTCTGATATAGTATGTGCCGCTGGTCCACCCTAGGGGTGCTAGTGGTGTGTTACCACCACAGTGTTTGTTTCCAGAGCTTAAGTCATATGTGTAGCAAGTTTGGTGTAAATTGCTGCAGGCATTCCAGAGTTATGCTGTCTCCTGAAATACTCTGTGCTGCTCCCCCCCAGGGGTGCTAGGGTTTTCTAATTGTGTTAGTTGCCTCCGCCGTGTTTTAATATGCTCATATGTAAAATTTCACGTTCTTCGCTTGTAAACTGTGGTTTTGTATAGAAAGACAGAAGGATGGATTTTCTCTCTTATATAGTAGATGTATGTGCGTTAATTATAATACAAAACAGATGTAATTGATTGTGTGGAAAATGCTGGATAAAAATTAGAGATGTGCACTGGAATTTTTTGAGTTTTTGTGTTTTGGTTTTGGATTCGGTTCCTCGACCGTGTTTTGGATTCGGACGCGTTTTGGCAAAACCTCCTGGAAATTTTTTTGTCGGATTCGGGTGTTTTAAAAACAAACAAACTCAAAAACAGCTTAAATCATAGAATTTGAAGGTAATTTTGATCCTATAGTATTATTAACCTCAATAACCATAATTTCCACTCATTTCCAGTCTATTCTGAACACCTCACACCTCACAATATTATTTTTAGTCCTAAAATTTGCACCGAGGTCGCTGGATGACTAAGCTAAGCGACCCAAGAAAGTGGCAGCAAGCACCTGGCCCATCTAGGAGTGGCACTGCAGTGGCAGACAGGATGGCACTTAAAAAAATTGGCCCCAAACAGCACATGATGCAAAGAAAAGAGAAAAAGAGGTGCACTGTGGTCGCTGGACGGCTAAGCTAAGCGACACAAACACCTCAATATCACAGGAATTATTAGTTCTAATCAATGGTATTATTGGTTCAAATCACTGGAAGAAAATGACAAAATCACTGGAATTATTCGTTCTAATCAATGGTATTATTGGTCCAAAACACTGGAAGAAAATGACAAAATCACTGGAATCATATGGCAAGATCACTGTAATTAATAATTAATTATAAATCGCTGATATTAATTGGTAAAATCTCGCTACCGGGGACACAATAACTTCATCAATTGTCTAAATCCCCATGCACTAATGGCGGAAAACGGGCGCACGTCTAACAGTGCACTGATTATACTGATCACTGATTATACTGATCACTGATTATACTGAGCACTGATTATACTGATCACTGATTATACTGAGCACTGATTATACTGATCACTGATTATACTGAGCACTGATTTTACTGAGCACTGATGATACTACGGAGAACTGACACTGAGCAGCGAGAACAGCACTGGACTATTGTACTGTAGTATACTGGTCACCACAATCCAGCACTGACACTGAGCACAGATATTAAGCACTGATCAGGATACTAGAAGTGACACAGAGCAGCAAGATACAGCAATGGCCTACTGTACTGTACTACTATATATACTGATGGTCAACAAAATGCTGCACTGTACTACTATTTACTGCTCACAACAATGCAGCACAGATATGGATACTTGCAGTGACACGGAGCTGCAAGATACAGCAATGGACTACTGTACTGTACAACTATATACTGTTGGTCCCAAAAATGCTGCACTGTACTACTATACTGCTCACAACAATGCAGCACAGATATGGATGGATACTTGCAGTGACATGTAGCTGCAATATACAGCAATGGACTACTGTACTGTACAACTATATACTGTTGGTCACCAAAATGCTGCACTGTACTACTATATATACTGCTCACAACAATGCAGCACAGATATGGATGGATACTTGCAGTAACACGGAGCTGTAAAATACAGCAATGGACTACTGTACTGTACTACTATACTGGTGGTCACCAAAATGCTGCACTGTACTACTATATATAATATATATATATACTAGTGCAATGCAGCAGATATTGAGCACTGATGATCAGGATACTGTCTAGAACTGAGTCTGACACGGAGCTGCAAGATACAGCAATGGCCTACTGTACTGTACTATAATTATATACTGGTGGTCCCCACAATGCAGCACACTGATCAGATATTTGCAGCACACTGAACACAGATATGGAGCTTTTCAGGCAGAGAACGTAGATATTTGCAGCACACTGAGCACGAGTGAAAATGGCGGCGACGCGCAGTTCTTTATATAGAATACGAATCTCGCGAGAATCCGACAGCGGGATGATGACGTTCGGCCCCGTTCGGGTTAACCGAACAAGGCAGGAAGATCCAAGGCTGCTTTGGAACCGTGTAAAATAGCTGAAGTTCGGGGGGGTTAAATACTGGCTGCTTTATTTTTACACTGCAAATTAGATTGCAGAATGAACACACCACAACCAAATCTAACTCTATCTGCACATGTTATATCTGCCTCCCCTGCAGTGCACATGGTTTTGCCCAACTGCTAAAAAAAATCCCAGCTGCGATCAACTTGGAATTACCCCCAGTGTCTATGACATCAGAACATGTTATGTTTGTAGCATTAAAATATAATTTATAATATTGTTTAAACTATGATATCAGACTACACCACACAAGGAAAAGAAACAGTATAGACTTCCTAATGTACTTTTTTTAACCAACAATGTGTGACAAAAATCTTACAAAAAATCACATATAGCTTTGTTTCTCTCTCCTTAGGACGAGCACAAAGGAGACGAGGCATCTGCCAACAGAACACACCCTCCCCCTCTCAACCACCTTCCCCCCCTCAACACTGCTCACACTCTCAACCACCCTCAACACTCCTCCACCTCTCATCTTCCATCCCCCTGCCCAAATGAAGAGCCCCTTGACTTTCCCACCCCATCACTATCGGAGCTACCTCACCAGACGTTCATCGTCTGCAGATCCACTCTCTCAGTCCCTCCATTGGTTACCTGTATTCTACCGTATTATAAAATACTTTTACTCACACACAAGGCCATTAACCAAACTACACTAATGTACATCACTTCGGTTATCTCAAAATATATCCCAACCTGAACTCATCGCTCTTCACAAGATCTGCGTCTCTCACCCACACTCATTACTCGGTCCCACTCACGATTGCAGGATTTTCATTGGGCTGCACCCATTCTGTGGAATGCCCTACCATGTACAATAAGACTCTCCTCTAGTCTCCAAGCCTTCAAGCGTTCCCTGAAAACTCACCTCTTCAGGCAAGCGTATCAAATTCTAGAACTGCCCACATAACTTTCATAAACCTTCCTATCAAATTGCATCCACTCTGCACAGTCCACACATATCCTCACATGTTTTCTCATACTTCCTCTCGACCCCGGTTCATCATTGCTGTATGACCATATCATACAGCCCACCAAGAACCTTTGCAATCTGGTGGACAACTATGCAATAGATAGCACCTATCCTTGTGCATCCATGCCTATTTCCCTATAGATTGTAAGTTTGCGAGCAGGTCCTTCCTACCTCTATGACTGTTTGCTATTACCCAGTTTTGTTATATCATTGTTTTGTTATATCATTGTTATTTCCAATTGTAAAGCACAACGGAATTTGCTGCACTGTATAAGAAACTGTTAATAAATAAATAATAATCCTCCTTCCCCCATCCAAACTACCACCCCCTTCAAGCCCCTTCCCCCATCCAACCTCCCTCCCCCTTCAAACCCCTTCCTCTATCCAACATCCCACCCTCACTTTGGGTCCACAAACTGAGGATGAGGGCGAGTGGGCCACTATGGCCCCTGAAGCAAATGTTGTTGAGCATCCAGATCTGGAGCCTAGTAAGAGTGATTTTAGTTAACCCAATCATTTCAGGTTTATAAATATACAACATGTGTCTTCAACCTGTGTCCCTGCAGCTGATGTGTGAAACCACATCCAACCATGCCCTGCCACAGTTGGACTATTAAGGCAGGCTGTCAATGAGGCAGGGCATGCTGGGATGTGTAGTTCCACAGCAGCTAGAGGCACACAGGGCCAACACACAGGTAGTGCAAGAGATTTCATAAAAAGTAAAATTGGTTATCAAATTTGGTCAGCACAGACATATAGGTAGGAATGGCCTGATTCTTCCTAATCCACTAAAATAGAATTGAGATTTAAAAGCAAGACTACTTAAAAATTGGTGCACTATCATAGTAAGACAATCACATTGCAAAAACATTTATTATGTTTTAGAAATTGATTTTAAAAAGGAATAAGATGGGGCTTGGCTAACTACCTAATTTTCTTTGAAAAACATAAGATGTGTGTGACACCATTACATAAGATGGGTAGTGGCCTTACACACCCCATAAATTTAGTTTGTGAAGAAGTGAGACAGAAACATGACAGATGCAGTGTAGATGGGTTTTTTGTGTTTTGGGGACATAAGGGAAGAGATATAGATTTAAATGTGAAATACAGTATCTTGCCTAATAATTGATTAGAAATGTGGAAGTCATCTTTTATGACATTAATAAGTAGCATATGTGAAGTCCATAATCTGCTTTACAGTGGATTTTTAAATGTACTAGAGTTATGTTGGTTTTCTAAATATGGGTTTATGAGTTCATTTATTAATGTACACATTCATCTCCACTTATTACATGTCCTGAGATTGGAGATCGAGACCTGGCCATACGGGCCCAACTGGTGGCCATACAGGGCAACATCCAGCCCCTCCTGGACACCATTCAGAATTTAATTTAGATTTTTTAGTTTGTTGTTTTTTATTATCAACATTTTTTTAACTAAACAATTTTTTTATTTTAAAGTTAAATAATAAAATAATAATATTGAAACTATGTTATTGTGTTGTGTTTTAATTTTTTTAAAATGTAAGCCTTAAAAACTTTATTTAAACTATTTAATATATCCTGTGATTCAATTAACCTTGGAGCATGGACATCCTCAGCGAAAACCCAAGACCTGTCCTCGGGTCCATACACTTTCCAGTCGAGAAGATATTGAAAATGTCCATAATGATGACGAGAGTCTAGAATTTCTCTAACCTCAAATTCTTAATTTTGTAAATTGCTAATTTTAGGAGGTTTGGCCAAGGAAGTACGAAATTTGTTGAGAATCAAAGGCTTCATAATTGATATGTGAAAGGCATTAGGTATCTTGAAGGAAGACGGCAGTTTGACTTATAGGAAAAAGACCAATGTACCTGGGCACAAATTTCATGAAGGGTAATTTGAACTTGAGATTGCGAGTAGATATCCAGACTTGGTCCCACACCTTGTAAGTGGGCACTGCCTTTCGTCTTCTATCAGCGAAGGATTTATAACGTATGGAAGTTTTAACTAAAGACTTGCGTACCTGAGTCCAAATCTTAGAAAGTTGCTTGAGAACTAAGTCAGCTGCTGCCACTTCCTGAGTTGGAAGAGGTTGAAATTATGTTACTCGTGGATGGAAACCATAGTTTACATAGAACGTCATGGATTCAGAAGATGAATGAAAGAGATTATTATGAGCGAATTCTGCTAGCGGAAGACAATCCGACCAATCATCTTGTGAAGAGGAAATATAAAAACAAAGGAAGGTTTCAAGATCTTGATTTACTCATTCTGCTTGTCCATTCGACTGGGGATGATATGCTGAAGAATTATTCAGTTTGATGCTTAGGGAACAACAAAGTGCTTTCCAAAATTTGTCCACAAATTGCGTGCCCCAATCTGAAACAATTTCTAAAGGAAGACCATGCAGCTTGAAGATATCGGAGATGAATAATTTGGCAAGTACCGGGGCCGAGGGCAGTCCTGTTAGAGGAATGAAATGCGCCATTTTTGAAAATCTATCCACCACTACCCAGATGGTATTTTGTCCCTTTGACGGGGCTAACTCAGTTATAAAATCCATCGAGATATGAGTCCAAGGCTTTTCGGATATGGATAATGGATGTAGCAGACCAGGTGGCGGATTTTGGTGTTGGGCGCATTTAGGACAAGTGGCTATAAATTATTGAACGTCAGTTCTAAGATGTGGCCACCAGTAGGACCATTGAATGAATTCAAGAGTCTTGTGGACCCCAGGGTGACCCATAAAAGATGAAGCATGAGCCCAAGTTAATTGCCGTTTCCAGAGATTTGGGGCAAAAAATGTTTTTCCAGGTGGAGGTACAGGAACTGAAGAAATCTGAGTCGTTAAGAAAGATGTTGGACTTACAATAGCTTGTTCACCTTTTAGATCAATGGATTCAGAAGAATTGAAGTACCGGGAAAGGACATCAGCTTTCTTATTCAAGGATCCTGGGCGATAAGTGAGCTTGAAGTTAAACTGGGTGAAAAAGAGAGCTCTTCTTGCTTGCCGTGGATTGAGACATTGAGCTGTTTGAAGATAAGATAAAGAAGATTTTTATGATCAGTGTATACTGTGATGGGATGTGAAGGTACATTTCTCCAATTTACAGTATAATCGATTCTTCCTCAGATGAGTTAACACTTCCTTGACTTGGAGAAGTTGGGACTCTAGATCTTTGGAGAATATTAGGATATCATCTAAGTATACCACCAAGCATTTATAGAGAAGATCCCAAAAGAGTTCATTCACATAACTTTGGAAAACCACTGGAGCATTACAGAGACCAAATGGCATTACAGGATTCTCGTAATGCCCATCCCGAGTATTAAAGGCCATTTTACATTCATCCCCTGCACGGATTCTATTCAAGTTATAAGCGACTCTAAGATCAGGTTTAGTAAAAACTGTGGCACCCTTCACTCGATTGAACAATTCTGGGATCAGCATAAGTGGATACCGATTTTTGATAGTGATCTCATTGAGACCTCGATAGTCAATGCATGGTCGCAGGCCACTAGCTTTTTTCTTGACAAAAAGAATCCGGCCCCTGCAGGAGATGGTCTCATAAAGCCTTTGGTTAAAATTCTCTTGTATGTAGTCAGCCATACCCTGAGTCTCAGGGACACAAAACAGGTAAATTCGACCTCTGGGAGGAGTCCTACCCAGCACTAAATCAATCGGGCAATCTCATTCATGGTGAGGTAGTAAAGAATCTGCCCCTTGCTTACTGAAGACGTCTAGGTAAGACTGGTAAACTGTATGTAGTTTGGAGACATGAACTGAACGAAGAGGTTTAACTGAGCCCAAACAAGCATTGGTGCAAGATTCTCCCCAGGATTGGATATTCATAGTTCGCCAACAGTGTTTTGGATTATGTTTTTGTAACCAAGGTAATCTGAGAATCACGTCATGAGAGGCTTTGGGAATCATGAGAAAGGAGATATATTCGTAATGTAATACACCCACTTTCATTCTAAGATAAGTAGTTTGAAAGGTGATTATGCCTTCAGGGATTCAACACCCATCCACCGCAGTAACGAAATCTGCTGTTCCAAGGGCACAGTCCGAATCTTAAATTGCTGGACGATGGCAGAAGAAATAAAATTCCCAGCTGCTCTGGAGTCTAATAAAGCTGAGACAAAGAGGACAGAAGATGGAACATTCAAATAAATGGCAAAGTTGGCTCCTTTCCAGTACGTGACTCTAAAGTAACTCCTAGCTTAACCTCTGTGGTGTAAGCTAGGAGTGAGAGTTTTCCGGACTTCACAAAGTGATCTGAAGAGCAGCAATACATACAGAGGTTCCCCTGACGGCGATGAGAAGGCTCTTCTTCTGAATGCCAAGAGCGACCAATTTGCATCGGCTCTTCAGTTGCTGGAGCAGGTGGAGACGAAGAGGAATTTTGCCAAGGTCTTAACTGGAAATGAATCACATACTAACTGATAGGAAGCAAGCCCTTCCAAAGACGAAGGACTAGGGACACTGAAATATCAGCGCCTATGCGCAGGACTATTCTTCGGTCTCCTCGTGTATTACGTCACACCAACACTGACCCACTAGCGCCCCCGCCGGGGACAGACAAAATCAGAATCCTGACAACAGTCAATTGCTTAGTTAAAGTAGTAGAAGTGGTCTTCCAACTTCCCCTCTGGGATGACGATCGACTCCCAGCAGCAACAGCAGTGACACCAGCAGCAGTAGGCGTACCACTCAAGGATCCTCGGGAGGAATCCTGGTTAGGAAAGGACTCGTCAGTCATGCCAATGACATGGCCTGTAGGACTACTTACATTCCTGACTGAGGAGGAAATTGACGTTGAGGGAGTTGGAGGTGTGGCTTTCAGGAGCTTGGGTACAACAGGAAGAAGGGATTTAGGTGTCAGTGGACTCCTTTCGCTCTTACCCAAATTTTCTGAACTTGACAATGACTGTTGATGAATGCGCTGTAGGTGACGTATAAGGGAGGATGTTCCTAGGTGGTTAATGTCCTTACCGCTACTTATTACGGATTGACAAAGGCAACACACTGCTTGACACCTGTTGTCCAGATTTGTGGAGAAATAATTCCACACCGAAGAGGTGGCTCTTTTGGTATCTTGACCAGGCATGACAATGAGCTTTCTCATCCCACAGACAACTGTCTCCACTGGTGTCTTATTCAAACAAACCACATCACCATCAGAATCCTCATTGTCATCTTCCTCCTCAGCGCCAGCTACACCAATATCCTCCTCATCCTGGTGTACATCATCAGTGACATCCTTAATCTAAATATCAGCAACTGAACTAGCGGTGCTCTTCCCAGCACTTGCAGGGGGCATGCAAATAGTGGTAGGAGCCTCCTCTTTCCATACAGTCTTGGGAAGATCAGGCCTAGACATCAGAACCACGCACACACTTGGACTCTCCTTGGAGATTTGTGATATCGCTGAACGCACAGTTGTTTTTCCCTGTGCTTTAACAAGCTTATTTTTTTATTATTTTTACGAGAGGGTGGAGGGCTACCATCCTCATGAGAAGCTGAGCCACCAGTCATGAACATAGGCCAAGGCCTTACCCTTTCCTTGCCACTTCGTTTCGTGAATGGCATATTGCCAATTTTACGTTTCTCGTCAGATAATTTCTATTTTTTTTTCCTGATTACTAATTTTTGCTTCTTAGATTTTACATGCCCTCTATGACATTGGGCATCGGCCTTAGCAGACGACGTTGATGGAATTGCATCTCCAATGTCATGACTGGTGGCAGCAGCAGCTTCAGTACTAGTACTAGGAACTGGAAGTGGTTCCTGATCTTCCACTATTATTTCCTCCAAATTTCCTCCAAGACAGAACAGTGTCCCTTTATTTTCACAGCACCACTGTATTCTTACAGCATACAGGACCAGTTTACTTTAATTTTAACAACTGCACCCTTGAATATTTACAGCATACAAGGCCAGTGTAATGTTATTTTAACTGAAGCATACAGGATCTGTGATTTTCATTTTTAACAACTGCACCCCTGAATTTCCACCACAACCACAAAAACGCTGAGAGCACAGGTTAAAGTGAGCCAGAATGGGGTGGAACTGCATTCCGTCAGTTCCATTTGGAGATGAGATTTTATTTCCAGCGGGTGCCCGGTTCCTTCCCCTGAGCAGCAGCTGGAGGCAGGAGCTCACTCCTGAGCTCCGGCTTCCGGCTCAGGCAGTGTGTGGCTGTGCGGCACTATGGGAGAGACATCATTATGTCTCTCCCATAGTTCCGAGGAGCGGGCAGCCAGGCAGAGGGCAGTGGTCTGGAAGCATTGTGAGTATGTTTGTAAGCAGCACTACTAGAGGGAGCACATCTACTGGGGGGCACATGTACTGGGGGCACAACTACAAGGAGCACATCTACTGTGGGCACAATTATTGAGGGCACAACTACTGGGGGCATTACTACAGGGGGCATATCTACTGGGGGGTATTACTACTGGGGGCACTACTAATGAGAGCATTGCATAGGGGCACTTAATAAGGGGCATCACTCCTGGGGACATAAAGGGCACTCTACTGGAGGCACTGTATAAGGGACACCAATTCTATGGGCTCTACATATGGGGCACTACAACTGTGGTCACTACCACTACAGTGGGCATTGCATAAAGGGCATTACTACTGAGGGCATTGTATTAGGGGCACTACCGCTGTGGGCATTATGTGTATTTGGGGAGCTACTACTGTGGGCTTTGTGTATAAGGGGCACTAATGTGTGTCATAACATGAATAAGGGACACTACTATGTGGAAAATGTGAATATGATTGCGCTTCTGTGTGACACAATTTGAATTGGGGATACTATTGAGTGACCACGGCCCTTTCTTTTTGAGACCACACCCACTTTCAGTGGCACTTGCAATCCTTTTAATGCACAGGTGTGTGTGTGTGTGTGGGGGGGGGGGGGGTGAGTTCCACCTCCTCTCTAGGACCACTTTAAGCACTGGCTGAGAGGCTTACAATAATAGGTCCCTGTTTCTAAAATGGACTCCTGTGGCTTTTTAAGAGAGCTTTTAAATAGGTGCTTGAAAATCCATGTCAAACGCACAACCCCTATGCAGCAAAATGTTGTTGTAATTTACAGTATAAGGCGTCTATTCAATTATTGTGCTTGACATTAACTATACACTTTAAGCTAGCTTATCAACTAAAAATAACGACACGGACACAACTGCGTTGGATTAAATGGTCATTGAATTTATTAATTGGAATGACCTCACTCGTAGTGGGTGGCCAGGAAAACGCTACTACTAACCAGCTCTAGTCACGATCTTACAAAATGGCGGCGACTAAACGCCCCAACTGTCATGGGTGCGACTGAAACGCCCCATCTATATATATCAGCATAACCTGTGCTGCGAAGGTCTCACCACCCCTTCCTATAGCAGAGTGAGGACGCTCCCCAAGGAAGCGCCCCTCGCCCCCCCACAAGGGCAGGACACACTCGCCGTCCTTCAAAAGGGGTAAGTGCCCCACAACACCACTTATGCTACAAGTGACCGCTGGCCAGTAGCGCCTTCCCGCCACGGCCAGCTTCAGAGAAACGCAGCCCGCCACCCAACACGAAATGAAATCCAACCAAAAAACAAAAACCAAATACCTATCTACCCAAATCCTATCCCTACCTTCAAAGATAACAAACTACTCCAGACAAGAGAACAGCGCCCTCAGAAAAACTCCAATCCCAAGATGGGAGAGGTGCACACCATCCTTCCTAAAATAAAAGGGGCTCTGGAGCACCAATAGCGGATGTCTAACGGCCAAACCACCAGCAGCCAACACAAACTTCGACACAGCAAAGTTAATCTTCTTCCTAGCCCTGTCCAGCGCTGTGACATTCCGTGATCCCCTCCAGACAAACCTAGGAATAATGTCAGACCAAATCAAGCGTACACCAGGCCAAAGCAAGCTAAGTTCCCCCAAATCCGCCTGAATCCTAAGTATAAGATCTATACCTTTTAGGTGACCTACATCGTTACCGCCCAGGTGCAGCAGCAGCCATTGGGGACGCCCCCAACGCTGTTCATATTGCAACAACAGCTCCAAAAGTCCTGACCATCTGAGCCCTCTCACACCTAACCATCGCACTCTGCGACCACCTAACAACTCAGACGACCTATCAGCAAGGGGATGCCGCTCGGCCCAAAACACGTAAGAATGGCCAACTACCCAAATCTGTTCGTTGGAATCAGTGGACGCTGAAAAAGAAAAAGTAACCTAGCTGTCAGGCCGCGCCCATAAAACAGGTAATTAGAACCTTTAGACCGAACCGAACAGTTAGTAACATAAAAACCCAAGTGAAGGAGAAAACTTAAAAAACCTCCCGTGGACCTGGAGTGTCAGCCAATTGTAATTTAGGCCCCCTCGGAGGAAAAATTTTAAAAATTCCTTCACACCTCCAATTCCGGAACGCTAATCATTCCAAAATTGGCAGGTAAACAACGTTTTTGGGTTAGCGCAAGTAGCGCAACATTAAACCTTATCTAATCTAACATAAGACTTAAACGCTGCCGACTTCCAACGTCCCATTTCCTGAATGGCTGACGGTGGAAGTCCGCGTGCCGCAGCGCAAGTTGCCGCACCGATGCGAAAGGAATGCGTCCCATATTCCGCGCTATTAAGCCCAAGGGCGACCAAACAGAGCTTCAACACAGCAGCAAACTGAAACCGAGTGAGAGGCAATGCATCCCCGTGCAGCAGTACTTGAGCCCCACCTTTGGGTCGTAAAGGTAAATAAATTTTTGCATGCAGCACCGGGCACAAATCTGTATCCTCATGCGCCTTCAAAGTCACCCAGCGCCCTCGACCCAACTGGTCGGTCTTGGAACGAGGCAACCTAAACATGGCGACACCTTCCTTGAGTACCGGGTCCCTGAAAAGCATGCCTGTATCAGTGGACCTTTTATTAGCGGCCACCAGCTCGCCAACCCGAAAGGCCCCAAAAAATGCAAATGAAAATGCTGCACGGAAAAGGGACGCCTCAAAAGCAGAATCAGTCACCGCCGGCAGAATCGCCATGAGCTCGCGCAACAACTGCGTGTCAATAGGCCTGCGCGTATCCGGCTGGGCCGGACTTAACTTCGCCCAACCCCTGAGCGCCTTGGACAAAGTGAAAGACCTGGTGGGGTCCGTCCCCCGCTGCAACCGGGCATGGAACGAAATCCCCGCCAACGCCGCGCACCTGGACGCCTTGGACCTACCACTCTGGTAACAGTCCCAAACAAAGGCCAACAAAAGATCCTCCTCTGACTTACCCCCGGCCCCGCACCTAACCTGATGCGCCTGCCAGTCACGCCAAGCCGCAGCGTATGCCCGGCGGGTCGAAGGGGCCAATGAGTTCAGCGCCAAGCCATCTACGCCAGTTCTATAATCTGCCAAACAGAAGTTGGACAAGTCAAACCTAGGGCCTCCGCCCTGGGGGCCAACCTGCGAAACCTGGGAAAATCGAAACGCGACAGCGCATCCGCGATGTCGTTCTCGACCCCAGGCACGTGCTTCGCCGTGAAATTGATGTTAAAACGGAGACATTGTAACACCAAAAATCTCAACAGCCGCAAAGCCTGCGGCGATGATGCACATTGGTTGTTCACCGCATGTACCACCCCCAAATTGTCGCACCAAAAGACAATCGTCCGGTTCGCCAACTTAGGGGCCCACAACTCCACTGCCACCGCTATAGGGAACAGTTCCAATAAGAGTAGGTTAGCCGTAAAGCCACGAGATACCCAAGACTGGGGCCAGGCCGAAACACACCACTCGCCCTGGAAAAAAGCACCGAAACCCGTAGCACCGGCAGCATCTGTAAACAGTTCCAGGGAAGAATTGGCGACGGGCCGGAGAGGCCACAGCAATTCCGAATTAAAAGTTACCAAAAAGGTCGACCAAGTTCTAAGGTCGTCCTTAATTTCCCGAGACAGACGAATGGTGTGGTGCGACCCAGTCGCTCCCGCTGTGGCCCTCTCAAGTTTGCGGCAAAACACCCTCCCCATAGGTATGACCCGGCAAGCAAAATTAAAGGAGCCTAAAAGGGACTGCACCTGACGGAGTCTAACTCTACGCTTCCTCAAGCATTCCTCGATCTGTCCCAAAAGCTTCGCCACCTTGTCGGCCGGAATACGACAACAACCTGCGCTAGTGTCAACCTCGATGCCCAGGTAAGAAAGGCAACACGTGGGTCCCTCTGTCTTATCGTGAGCAACAGGCACTCCCAGAACCTTGAACAAGGCGGACGCGGAAAAAAGGAGCTCCTGGCAGGTGTTGCTGTCTCCTGGGCCCACAAAAAGAAAATCATCTAGATAGTGGGCGATGCCAACTTGCCCCGTTCCTGCAGCAATGCACCAATGCAGGAACGAGCTAAATTTCTCGAAGTAGGCGCAAGAGACAGAACAACCCATCGGCAAACATTTGTCAACATAAAAGAAACCGCCTAACCGAAAACCCATAAACTTGAAAGAGTCGGGGTGAAGGGGAAGAAGGCGAAAAGCGGATTCAACATCCAACTTGGCCAACAGGGCCGCGGGCCCAAAACCCCGGATCAATTCCAGGGCCTCGTCAAACAACTGGTACCTGACCGTGCAAAACTCCTCAGGAATGGCGTCGTTAACGGAGCCCCCATGCGGGTAGGACAAATGTTGTATCAAGCGGAATTTACCCGGCGCCTTCTTGGGTACTACTCCCAAGGGAGATACGCATAACCCAGGCAAAGGCTCGCATGCAAAAGGACCGCACATGCGACCCAATTGCACCTCCGCCTCCACCTTCTGCCTGAACACATGGGGAAACTCTGTCGCCGACCTCAAATTCCTACGAGAGACAACATGAACTGATTCCGAAATGTGCAAACGAAAACCGCAACTAAAACCGGCTAACAAAAATTCAGCATCCTCCGTCCTGGGATAACGGTGCAGCCATTTAGCCAACTCAGGTACAACTATGGGCGAGGGTGCCTTACTTCGCACTGCCGCCTGCAGTGCCCTGGTCGGCCTGCTTAACCCCGCTTCCGGACTTACAATCCTTGGCGGGGTGATTGGCCCCACAGACGCGGCAGGAGTGACGAAAACGACAGGCCGCACCCCTGGTGCACTTAGAGTCGTTAAACGCAAAACACTTGCCCTTTGCCGCCGTACCCGCAACATTCTTGCCCCCCGAAAACTTCCTCTTGGCCTGACCCTCAACCACACTACTCGCTTGGTTGGAAACCTCCATCCAAACCTCAACATCCTTAAAGCCCAAAGGTAACGTCGGATTGCCATCCTGATTCTTACGGAATTTTTCATCGTAATCCCTCCAGACGGAACCTTTGTACTTTAAGAACATCTCGTTAATTAAAAACATGTACTTTACCACATTAAGATGTTCGGCAGGGCGCGTTTTTAGGTAAACAGCAGAAAAAACTAAGAAACCCTTTAACCAATGATGAAAGCTCCGAAAAGCATTTTCACCGATGCCCCCCGCCTTCTTCGCCTTGTCGAAGTCCTTCCTCATGTCATCCGTGAGGGTGAAAAGGTCGACAAATTTTCCCTTAACTATTTTTTCCTTCATCCTCTTCCGTAAACCCCGAGTAACAGCCGTGTTCGCGCAGCGCACCATCTCCGAAAACAACGGCGGCTCATCAGAAGCCACCGCCTTTTTCGGCGGCTGACCAGTAGCCAACGCCTTCCTCGGTACCTTATCCTTCCCTACCACCTTGGCTACCTCACGCGCGACTAATTTCGCAAGCTTGCGCGGGCGCTTGGGGGAATCAGACCCCTCGCTGCTAGTAGAGGATTCAGATGAGGATACAACAGATGAATCAGCTGCAACGTCATGCTCACCAGAACCGGAAGGGCCAGGGACGTCAGCCATTTCAGTCGCCTGCGAGAGACCTGGAACCGAAGAAACGGCATCTGTTGGAGATGGGTCCACATCACCGCGCCTTCCGGATCCATCCTGTACCGGAGTGGCCTGAGGGGCTGCAGAGCAGTCTGTACTAACCTCGGGAACAGAAACAAGTGGAATTAAGTTACCCGGCCCATCAGCCCCACCAACTGATGGAACGGGGAGGGGGCGCGGCGCTTCCCCGCCCGGGGCCACCGAATGTAATGGTGTACCGGGCCCAGGCGGTGCCACCTGAGCTGGCTGGGCCTGGGCCGGGGGAAGGTACGGAGGCAGCGCAACTGCTTGGCTAACGCTGGGAACGCGGAAACCTGGGGACCCGAAACCGCCCTGCCACGGATACCCATAAGGCCCTGGCTGCGCCGGGGGATAAGGCGGTTGACAGTATGGGAACTGGTGGAAAGCTGGCGCCGGAAGTGACGCGGATTGAAACCCCCCCGAAAAGGAAGAAACATTATGCGGGTGTCCAAAAACCTGCCCCATCCCGGAGGACCAGACTGACTGGACCTGCGGGGTGGAAACTAGCGGAGGGAAACTTTGCGAAACCACCGGGGGAAATGGGCAGTGCAAGTAAGGTAGGCCCGTGCTGCTGGGGGAAGAGAATGCTGGCAAACTAAGGGTGCTCGTAGCAAAGCCACCCCCCGCCACGGACCTAAAATCCGTGACGGAATGCTGGCCTGATAAAGACACAGAGGCTGCTGCGGAGCCATGTACTGAAAAGGCCCGCAGCACCTCCAAGTGTCCAGCAGATGGCTGCACCCCCCCACCCAGCATGCTGCCAGCAGCCTGCTGAGGGGGATGAGGTGAGCAGCCAGGCAATAAAATGGCTGCCAGAGGGGGAGCCTGACCCAGGAGGGTCTCAGAGGTAACCTGCAGATCCCCCCACTGCCTGCTGACCCCCCCAGCTACTGGGGCTATATGAAGCCCACCAGCAGCCAAGGGTGCCTCAGGGGCCCCAAAAGCACCGGGCGCGGGACCCGTGGGGGGCCCACTATGCCCCAGGGTAGCCGCGCCCGCAACCTCCCCAGTATTATCAAACAGCGCGGCCGGGGGTGCCGAATCCCCGGCGCGCATGACCCCCGCAGCGGCGCCGGCGCCAGACGCCTCACACCCACTGATCGCGGGAGAGAAGCGGCCAGCCGGCTCCGAAGCCCCAGCCACCGTCGCGGCCGGAGATGACGAGTCCCCGGCGCGAGGCAGCGAGAGTCCCGTGCTGGCGGCCGCCGTGCCCGACCCGCTAGCAGCGGGACGCACGGAGCCGCCAGACGCTGCATCAGGGGCAGAGACGGGAGGCGCTGACGGAACGGGCACCGTCGCGCCCCCCGTCCCGGAGCTGGGAGACTGCCGCGAGGAGACAGCAGCAGGGCGGCGGAGGCGCACGGCACCCGACCCGGGAGCAGCGTCCGCCAGCCTTAGGGGACGGGGTGCCGAGCGCTTGGACCTGGGCATAATCCTGGGTGGGGAGGCACGCTGGACGGGAAAACCCAAAGGGGATTATGCAGCAGAATAAGCCAAGCAGAGTAGTATAGAAAAAGAAGGAAAGGCTGGAAAGATAGTAATATAAGATAAGAAGAGAAAGGGAAAGTTAGGAATGAGGAAGAAACCTGAAAGAAATAAAGAGATAGGCAGACACAAACAGCTTTCAATTATCCTTCCAGGCTTCCAGACGACAAGAGGAAGCACTCTGGAAGTTTCTACCTTACATGTACTAAACACCTCCCCTACACTCACCGATAGGCTGGCCCTATCCAATTATCACTCACTCAAAACTCTGATCTGCCTAGCAACAATTGACCTTCTTTAACCAATCACAAAATTACCAGCCTCTTATATAGATATCGTGCCCAGTCAGGCACTCTCCTTATCTAATTGTGTTAGAATTTGTCATACAGTTTCAACACCAAATCATTACACAATTCTACTTGCAGAATTCATTGCAAAAATACAGTCTAGGATCAGCATAAAGGATACGTTGACTTTGTTCCTTCAGCAGTGCTGGAGGCTGAAGCGTTGCTTCCATTGGTACAGTGACACCATACAGAGGGGAGCAAGGCATCACATATATAGATCTCCTGGAGGACAACCTCTAATGTTTTCTTTATTTCTTAAAAAATATATATATGTTATTTAAAAATATAATTTATTTGTTCTGTAGCTGTTTCTTTGCTATGATTTCTGACTGTTTGCAGTGAAGAGAATGTATACTTTAGTTAAATTGTGCTGCAGGGCCAGTAGTAGCGTATGTGTGTATATGTATATATATGTATGTATGTGTATATATATATATATATCTGTGTATGCTGGCACTTTTCATGTTTTGGTTTTGGTTCTAATTCCACTTTCGTGTTTTAGTTTTGGCTTGGTTTTGCCAAAACCACCCTTTCGTGTTTTGGTTTTGGTTTTGGATCTGAATGATTTTTGAAAGAAAACATAAAAACAGCTAAAATCACAGAACTTGGGGGTAATTTTGTTCCTACGGTATTATTAACCTCAATAACATTAATTTCCACTCTTTTCCAGTCTATTCTGAACACCTCACACCTGACAATATTGTTTTTAGGCCAAAAGGTTGCACCGAGGTGGCTGTATGACTAAGCTAAGCGACACAAGTGTGCTGCACAAACACCAGGCCCATCTAGGAGTGGCACTGCAGTGGCAGATAGGATGGCAGATTTAAAAACTAGGACCCAAACAGCACATGATGTAAAGAAGAAAAAGAGGTGCAATGAGGTAGCTGGATGACTAAGCTAAGCGACACAAGTGTGCGGCACAAACACCTGGCCCATCTAGGAGTGGTACTGCAGTGTCAGACAGGATGGCACTTAAAAAAATTAGTCCCCAAACAGCACATGATGCAAAGAAGAAAAAGATGTGCAAGATGGAATTGCCCTTGCGCCGTCCCGCCCACCCTTATTTTGTATAAACAGGACATGCACACTTTAACAAACCAATCATTTTAGCGGCAAGGTCTGCAACACGACTGTGGCTGAAATGACTGGTTTGTTTGGGCCCCCACCAAAAAAGAAGCAATCAATCTCTCCTTGCACAAACTGGCTCTACAGAGGCAAGATGTCGACCTCATCCTCCGATTCCTCACCTCTTTCACTGTGTACACACTCCTCCTCACAGAGTATTAATTCATCCCCACTAGAATCCACCATCACAGGTCCCTCTGTACTTTCTGGAGGCAATTGCTGGTAAAGGTCTTCCTGGAGGAATTTATAATTCATTTTGATGAACATCATCTTCTCCACATTTTGTGGAAGTAACCTCCTATGCTAATCGGTGACAAGGTTACCGGCAGCACTAAACACTCTTTCGGAGTACACACTTGAGGGGGGGCAACTTAGGTAAAATAAAGCCAGTTTGTGCAAGGGCATCCAAATTGCCTCTTTTTCCTGCTAGTATACATACGGACTTCCAAATGAAGAAGCCGGTGACGGGAGGCCATTATCGGAGGTGACAGGTGAGCAGAGTCAACTTCCCTACACGGCGGGGGGGACGGTCAGCGTTTCATTGAGCCGCGACTGTTCTTCATCCCCCTTGCAGACGTTTCTTGCCTCCACGGCTGATTGACATCTGGTGAGCGTCCGTACACTGACGCGTCACTGGAGTTCAGGGCCGGGGTGGCATGATTAGTCACCCGTTCAGACAGTTCAAGCTTCAGCGGCTGCCTGAGATCCGGCAAGCGTCCGTACACCGACGCGCCGCCGGAGTTCAGAGCCGAGGCAGCCTGAATAGTCCCCAGGGCGGCAGTTTGACAGACCCTAACCGTACGGCGGGGAACACGGCGAGCGTCGCACACAGCCGCTGCCGTGATACACTCCCTGCCGAGACAGGTTCCTGCTTACACAGCACACGGTCACCCAGGGAGCGCTGGTGAACCGGCGCCCTGCAGGGGAACAGGGCTGCAATAGGGCGGACCAGTCCGGAGGGTATTGCTCCCAACACACACCCGGTCAATACCCACCGAACACCATGAAGAACTACTCCCATAAGGTATACCTAAGTGCAAGTAGCTACTCGGACGAGCGGGACGCCGCCGTCCGAAGGACATTCAAGACTGTGTTTCCCTTAGTCTCTTTGGTCACTCACCAAGGGTCAGGTACCGCTCACATTACCGTGTTGACCAGGAGGTTAATATCACTTGTTGCGGGACATTATACTCTAATTTACTTTACTTTTAATTTATTTGCAGGATTAACTGCATTTAATCCTTACGTTACTTATATTTCTCATTTGTTTGGAAGATCTATGTCATTACTTACTTTTTGAATTGATCAGTAAAGATTTATTACATATGTTGTGCAAGGTCCATATTTCTACACATTGACCATTTTCCTATTGTATATATGGGAGACACCCACACAACGAATAGGGCCGAGCGCAGCATTTAATCACCAAGTTCGTAGGGATGGAGAACCTTCCACAAGACGGAAATCATTCTCCACTGCGCTTGAGTCAGGTGCATTACTCCTTCTTTGCCTATATTGTAGGTGGATGTATAGGCTTGAATGGCCTTTTGCTGCTCCTCCATCCTCTGAAGCATATAGAGCAGTGATGGCTAACCTTGACACTCCAGCTGTTGTTAAACTACACATCCCAGCATGCCCTGCTACAGTTTTGCTATTTGGCCATGCTAAATCTGATGCAGGGCATGCTGGGATGTGTAGTTCAACAACAGCTGGAGTGTCAAGGTTAGCCATCACTGATATAGAGTGTTGAATTCCACCTTGTTACCACCGCCTGCTTTAGTTGATTGCAGGGCAGGTTCAGGCGTGTTTGCTGGCGCTCCAGTCTTCGGCACGCGGTGGCTGAATGCCAAAAGTGGCCTGCAATTTTTCGGGCCACCGACAGCATCTCCTGCACACCCCTGTCATTTTTCAAACAATTCTGCACCACCAAATTAATTGTATGTGGGCAGCACGGATGGTGTAATGGTTAGCATTATTGCCTCACAGCACTGAGGTCATGGGCCTAACTGTGTGGAGTTTGTATATTCTCCCCGTGCTTTCGTGGTTTTTCCCTGGGTACTCCGGTTTCCTCCTACAATCCAAAAATATACTGGTAGGTTAATTGGCACCCAACAAAAATTAACCCTAGTGTGAATGTGTGTGTGTACATGTGGTAGGGAATATAGATTGTAAGCTCCACTGGGGCAGGGACTGATGTGAATGCCCAAATTTCTCTGTAAAGCGCTGCGGAATATGTGTGCGCTATATAAATAACTGATAATAAATAAATAAAATAAGTATGTGCAAAACATGGGATGTTCTGGAATTTGCCCAGATGTAATGCACGCACAATATTGGTGGCGTTGTCCAATATCGCAAATCCCCAGGAGAGTCCAGTTGGGGTTAGCCATTCTGCAATGATGTTCCTCAGTTTCCGTAAGAGGTTGTCAGTTGTGTACCTCTTACGGAATGCGGTGATGCATAGCATAGCCTGCCTAGGAACAAGTTGGCGTTTGCGAGATGCTCCTACTGGTGCCGCTGCTGTTGTTGCTGTAGGAGGCCATACATCTACCCAGTGGGCTGTTACAGTCATATAGTCCTTAGTCTGCCCTGTTCCACTTGTCCACATGTCCGTGGTTAAGTGGACAGTGGGTACAACTGCATTTTGTAGGATACTAAGGACACTATTTCTGACGTCTCTGTACATTCTGCTTAGACAAGTGGAACCTAGATGGGATTTGATACCAGGGACATAGTACCTCAAACAATTCTCTAAGTCCCACTGAACTAATGGCAGATACCGGACGCACATCTAACACCAACATAGCTGTCTGTCAAGGCCTCAGTTATCCGCTTAGCAAAAGGGTGACTGCTGTCATATTTCATCTTCCTCACAAAGGACTGTTGGACAGTCAACTGCTTACTGGAAGTAGTACAAGTGGTCTTCCGACTTCCCCTCTGGGATGACGATTGACTCCCAGCAGCAACAACAGCAGCGGCAGCAACAGCAGGCGTACCACTCAAGGATCCTCTGGAGGAATCCTGGTTAGTAGAGGAATTCTCAGTCTTGACAGTGACATGGCCTGCAGGACTACTGACGTTCCTGACTGAGGAGGAAGTTGACATTGAGGTAGTTGGTGGTATGGCTTGCATGAGCTTGGGTACAGGAGGAAGAAGGGATTTAGGTGTCAGTGGACTGCTTATGATCTTACCCAAAGTTTCACAACTTGACACTGACTTATGATGAATGTGCAGCTGGTGACGTATAAGGGAGGATGTTCCTAGGCGGGTAACATCCTTACCCCTACTTATTACAGATTGACAGAGGCAACAGATGGCTTGACACCTGTTGTCCGGATTTGTGGAGAAATAATTCCACACCGAAGAGGTGGCTTTTTTGGTAGTTTGCCCAGGCATCACAGTGGGCTTCTTCATCCCACGGACAACAGGTGTCTCCCCCGGTGCCTGACTTAAACAAACCACATCACCATCAGAATCCTCATTGTCAACTTCTTCCTCAGCGCCAGCAATACCCATATCCTCATCCTGGTGTACTTCAACAGTGACATCTTCAATTTCAATATCAGGAACTGGACTGTGGGTGCTCCTTCCAGCACTTGCAGGGGGCGTGCAAATGGTGGAAGGAGCCATCTCTTCCCATCCAGTGTTGCGAAGACCAGGCATCGCAACTGCTGACACACTTGGACTCTCCTTGGGGATTTGTGATACCATCTCAGAATGCACAGTTCTTTCCTGTGCTCTTTCCAGCTTAACTCTTTTAATTTTTCTAGCGGGAGTATGAGGGCTTCCATCATCATGTGAAGCTGAACCACTAGTCAGGAACATAGGCCTGGGCCTCAGCCATTCCTTGCCACTCCGTGTCATAAATGGCATGTTTATGTTTCTTCTCAGACCATTTAAATTGATTTTTTTGTGTCTTTTAATGAACTTTGGCTTTTTGGATTTTACATGCCCTCTACTATCACAATGGGCATCTGCCTTGGCAGATCACGTTGATGGCATTTCATCATCTATGTCATGGCTAGTGGCAGCAACTTCAGTACTAGGAGGAAGTGGTTCTTGATCTTTCCCTATTTTGTCCTCCAAATGTTTGTTCTCTATTATTTTTCTGGAGTTATATAACACAATATGCGGCATAAGAGAGCGTACCCCTACACCTCACAGGGCAAACCCTGTAAAAATTATTTGGATTAAATATTAATATCCCCTTTATTTGGAGTAAATAATATACAGCACAGGACAGCACCACTGAATTTATATGGCAGCACCACCGGACTGTATTTATATGGAATTATATGGATATATATGGAATTATACGGTAGGATAACTGGAATTATATGGCAGTATTCCGAGAATTATACGGCAATATCACAGGAATTATACGCCAGTATTCCAAGAATTATACGGCAATATCACAAGAATTATACACCAGTATCACAGGAATTATACACCAGTATAATGGAAATGATATGGCAGTATCACAGGAATAATACGCCAGTATTCTGAGAATTATATGGCAATATCACAGGAATTATATGGTATTATCACAGGAATTATACGACAGTATCACGGGAATTATATGGCAGTATCACAGGAATTATATGCCAGTATTCCGTGAATTATATGGCAATATCACAGGAATTATACACCAATATTCCGATAATTATATAGCAATGTCACAGGAATTATACGCCAGTATTCCGAGAATTATATGGCAATATCACAGGAATTATATGGCAATATTATAGGAATTATACGCCAGTATTCCGAGATTTATACTGCAATGTCACAGGAATTATACGCCAGTATCACAGGAATTATATGGCAGTATCATGGGAATTATATTCCAGTATTCCGAGAATTATACGGCAATATCACAGGAATTATACGGCAATATTATAGGAATTATACGCCAGTATTCCGAGAATTATACGGCAATATCACAGGAATTATACAGCAATATCATAGGAATTATATGCCAGTATTCCTAGAATTATACGGCAATGTCACAGGAATTACGCGCCAGTATTACGAGAATTATATGGCAATATCACAGGAATTATACGCCAGTATCACAGGAATTATATGGCAGTATCACAGGAATTAAATGTCAATATCACAGGAATTTTATGGCAGTATCACAGGAATTATACGCCAGTATTCCGAGAATTATATGGCAATATCACAGGAATTATACGTCAGTATCATAGGAATTATACGCCAGTATTTTGAGAATTATATGGCAATGTCACAGGAATTATACGCCAGTATTCCGAGAATTATATGGCAATATCACAGAAATTATATGGCAGTATCATACGAATTATACGCCAGTATTCCGAGAATTATTACGGCAATGTCACAGGAATTATACGCCAGTATCAGGGGAATTATACAGAAATATCACGGGAATTATACGCCTGTATTATGGGAGTTATACTGCAGTAAGACTGGATATATGGCAGCAGAGGACACCACCACTGTGACTGGTCACTGGACTGATGCTGCACAAGACCCTACCCCTGGTCTGATGAAGACAACACAGCAAAAATGCAAGGGACTTATTCAGCAGCTAGCAGCACTGGGGACATATAGCAGCAGAGGACACCAACACTGTGACTGGCTAGACTGATGCAGATTAAGCCACTGACTACACTGGACTGGACTGAGCAGCACAACACAGCACAAGACTCGCCACCCCACTTTCTTGCGCCCACACAGACACTGAGGACGGAGACACATCCTCTCACTACACTCTCTGAGACTGGAGTGAAAATGGCCGTGATGCACGGCTCCTTATATGGATTCCAAATCCCATGAGAATCCTACAGCGGGATGATGACATTTTGCCTCGTTCGGGTTTCCGAGTCAGCTGGGAAAACCCGAGCCTGGCTCGGATCCGGACTTGAATGGTGAAGTTCGATACGGTTCGGTTCTCTGAGAACCGAACCCGCTCATCTCTAATATAAGTATAATATATAAATATATATATAGAGATCGGTGGACAAGGCAATCCAACAAGCTTATGTGAATCAAGAGCCGGTGCCTCCGTAAAAGTAAAATAATAGCAAAGGAAAACAACGTGGCACTCACGGCAAGTTTCAATGATCACAACCACAGCATTAGTGTAGAGCAACGTTTCAGTGGCACCCCACTGTCGTCAGGCTTTATTATTAAAACATTAAAACAATCCTACCTTTATAGACCACCCACGTGTATGTTGTACAGACAGTCCGGACTCAAACTTCCGGAAAAAAAAGCGGAAATGATGTGATAGTGCCGTCAGCGCACTGAAAGATCAAAGCCCATCACCATGGAAACCTGGTTGTTAGAAGTAGCAGAAAATAGATACTAATACAGCGTATGAGGTTTTGTAACAATCAATAGACACATAGTGTTAGATTAAGTTATGGATAACTACCAACAGTAATACAGCGATGACATAAATAAAGATTATCATACTTTAAAAGATATTGCATACTGTAATAAATGCCAGTTTTCCACACACTCTGAAAATAGTTCAAAAAGAAAAAATGAGATACAAAGAATCAGCCTTCATATATTCACTTAGCCCTGTAATCCTCAATTTGTTATAAAAAACAAGGATAAGAGAACTGTTCATTCAGCCCTCTCGGGTAAATCACATCTAGATAGGCTATCCACCTTGCCTCTACCTGTAATAATTTTGTAGCACGGTCACCACCCCTGATGTTCATAGGGATATGGTCAATCATTCTATAGCGAATACTGCTAATAGAATGTCTGCACGCTGCGAAATGTCTCGCCACAGGCTGCTCACTGGTTCCTGACTCTAAAGCATTTCTGATAGCAGATCTGTGGCAAGTCATCCTCTCTTTGAATTTACGCTCAGATTTGCCAATATAACTAAGGCCACACGGGCAGAGGATTTGATAAATGATAAATCTGACATTCTGTGCTGTCAGAAAGTGAGTAGGACTAGGTGTGTCCGCTTGTACCTTTGAAACATCAGTCTTTACAAGATAATCACGCAAATTTTTTCCTCTGAGCATCTGTTTGCAACAATGAGACTGTTACTAGAATTGGCAAAAAACATTGGCCATTGTTGCAAACAGATGCTCAGTCAAAATGAATGCCCTGTTACTCTAGAGGAAAAAATTTGCGTGATTATCTTGTAAAGACTGATGTTTCAAAGGTACAAGCGGACACACCTAGTCCTACTCACTTTCTGACAGCACAGAATGTCAGATTGGGATGTTTCAAGTGTACATGTGTCACCTGTCAGTATTTACTGGTTGGTGATTCATTTAATCACCCGCACACCGGTAAGAGGATTTTGATTAAGCATCGTCTTACATGCAATTCTACGTTTATCATTTATCAAATCCTCTGCCCGTGTGGCCTTAGTTATATTGGCAAATCTGAGCGTAAATTCAAAGAGAGGATGACTTGATTGACCATGTCCCTATGAACATCAGGGGTGGTGACCGTGCTACAAAATTATTACAGGTAGAGGCAAGGTGGATAGCCTATCTAGATGTGATTTACCCGAGAGGGCTGAATGAACAGTTCTCTTATCCTTGTTTTTTTATAACAAATTGAGGATTACAGGGCTGAGTGAATATATGAAGGCTGATTCTTTGTATCTCATTTTTTCTTTTTGAACTATTTTCAGAGTGTGTGGAAAACTGGCATTTATTACAGTATGCAATATCTTTTAAAGTATGATAATCTTTATTTATGTCATCGCTGTATTACTGTTGGTAGTTATCCATAACTTAATCTAACACTATGTGTCTATTGATTGTTACAAAACCTCATACGCTGTATTAGTATCTATTTTCTGCTACTTCTAACAACCAGGTTTCCATGGTGATGGGCTTTGATCTTTCAGTGCGCTGACGGCACTATCACATCATTTCCGCTTTCTTTTCCGGAAGTTTGAGTCTGGACTGTCTATACAACATACACGTGGGTGGTCTATAAAGGTAGGATTGTTTTAATGTTTTAATAATAAAGCCTGACGACAATGGGGTGCCACTGAAACGTTGCTCTACGCTAATGCTGTGGTTGTGATCATTGAAACTTGCCGTGAGTGCCACGTTGTTTTCCTTTGCTAAATATATATATATATATATATATATATATATATATATATATAAAAACAATGGCAATTTAGAAATCTAATCAATGACAAATACACCTCTAGTATATTTTTAATATATAACTTTTAATAAAATAGTATTAATCTAACAATTTTTAGCATGTTAATATTCTAAAACTACAACTACATGTTGAGTCTCCCATATTCAAAATGCTTGGGACCAGAATTATTTTGGATAGCAGATTTTTCCATATTTTGGAATATTTTTTAGTGATATAACGTTAAAGTGGGTGGGGTGTGTTCGTCCCTGAAGTTCAGTCATGTTCATGTTCAGCTGAATCCACTTTTCAACGATGTCAAGACCAGCGGCTATTCTTCATGTCTCCTGTATGGCTGGGACAGAAGGACAAGGAGGACCTCCGGGAGGACAACCCACACAAAGGGTAAATTTACTAAGAATCGTATTTTCCCGTTTGAGGTCAAAGTTCAATCACGAATGACATCGAAAGTGTAAATATGCAACTTTTTGAATTGATTATGACTAATTTACTAAGCTGCCGTATTCTGCATTTTCGGTTTTTCCGATGTCGATGTCATTCGTTTTTTTAGGCAGTGTTTTACGTGAGTGACTTGTAAAACACTGCCGACTTTAATACAATGAATCTCGGCCGGATCTGAGAGATCCGTGCAGGGCTTCATTGTGCACCTTGTTAAAAAAAAAAAAAATGTTTAAACTTTTAAAAAAAATTGCGTGGGGTCCCCCCTCCTAAACCAAACCAGCCTCGGGCTCTTTGAGCCGGCCCTGGTTGCAAAAATATGGGAAAAAAATTGACAGGGGTTCCCCCATATTTAAGCAACCAGCACCGGGCTCTGTGCCTGGTCCTGGTTCCAAAAATACGGGGGACAAAAAGCGTAGGGGTCCCCCGTATTTTTGAAACCAGCACCGGGCTCCACTAGCTGGACAGATAATGCCACAGCCGGGGGTCACTTTTATACAGTACCTTGCGGCCGTGGCATCAAATATCCAACTAGTCACCCCTGGCCGGGGTACCCTGGGGGAGTGGGGACCCCTTCAATCAAGGGGTCCCCCCCCAGCCATCCAAGGACCAGGGGTGAAGCCCGAGGCTGTCCCCCCATCCAATGGGCTGCGGATGGGGGGCTGATAGCCTTTGTTGAAAGTAATGAATATTGTTTTTAGTAGCAGTACTACAAGTCCCAGCAAGCCTCCCCCGCAAGCTGGTACTTGGAGAACCACAAGTACCAGCATGCGGCGGAAAACCGGGCCCGCTGGTACCTGTAGTACTACTACTAAAAAAATACCCCAATAAAGACATTACACACACACCTTAAAGTATAACTTTAATGCATACATACACACCACCATATACACATACTTACCTTATGTTCACACGAGGGTCGGTCCTCTTCTCCAGTAGAATCCATGGTGTACCTGTTGAAAAAATCCTACTCACCAAATCCAGTGTAGAGGGCTCCTCGGATAATCCATTTGTAATCCACGTACTTGTAAAAATAAAAAAACGGGACACCCGACCACGAACTGATAGGGGACCCATGTTTTTCGCAGAGATGGCCACTAGAAACTTGCTGTAATGATCTGTTATCGTAAGGGCATATAGAAACCCATGGGCACTTGGCTCCAATTTCACATGGTCCAGGGCGACGATCTGTAGTGTATGTTGGCTCTTAATGGGATGCAAGGGGCCCCTTTGCGTAGCGTCGGGCTGTCTTTTCTTTGTACATGGGACACAGTCACAGCACCATCTTTCTACGTCCTCTCGCATGCCCACCCAGAAATACCACGTGCGTAGGATGGCTTCAGTCTTTTGGGTGCCGAAGTGTCCAGATTTGTCATGGTAGGCTATGATCAGAAGGGTGGCTTCATCTTTAGGGACAACCACCTGAGTGACTGGTTGGTGAGTACTTGGATCTATGCTGGTATGCACTAGGATACCTTCTTCCAGGTGAATGCGTTCCCTATGCCATAGCAACTTGATCAGTTCTGGGTCAGCTTCAGCCGTTGGATCCGGGTTAGCTGGCGTTGCTGGTCCACTAAGGCCACGAGTTTCCTCAGCACTGGGCTCTTTCGCTGTCTCTCGCACCAATCGACTGTGGGAGCATCAAGTAGGGAGTTTCCCAACAGTGGAGTTCCTGTGACTGACTGTCTGACGTGACCATTCGTCCCTTTCCAGAGGCTTTAAACACCGGGGTTTCGACATCCTCATCCACATCTCTGTCTTCCTCCGCAACATCCACTGTGGGAAATCTGGAGAGAGCGTTGGCATTCCCGTTCTACTTTCCACTTCGGTAGGATACGGTGTATCGGAAATTTGCTAGTTGGGATACCTGTCTTTGTTCAAGAGCTCCGAGCTTAGCAGTAGACAGATGTGCCAGCGGGTTATTGTCTGTCATGATGACGAACGGCGTGGCGGCCAGATAATGCTTGAACTTTTCGGTGACGGCCCAGATGAGGGTGAGCAATTCCTGCTTAAATGCACTGTAGTTTTCACAGTTCCGCTCAGTCTTGCAAAGGCCCCGGCTGGTGTATGCAATCACTCTTTCACACCCATCCTACATCTGGGAGAGTACGGCTTCTAGTCCTCGGTGACTGGTGTCTGTGTACACTTGGAATGGCTGTTCATAATCAGGATAGGCCAATAATGGGGCTTCGATTAAGGATGTCTTGCGGACTGGCCAGTCCTGAACGACTCTGATCTTCCCTGGATCAGGCATCTTGCCCTCTGTGCTGACCCTCTCAAAATTGCGGTTCCTGAGGCAGTGCTCCATGACGCGCTGGAAGGTAGCCGGGGCATTGCAGAACCCGAATGGCATCCTCTCAAACTCAAATATGCCCATCGGCGTAGTGAAAGCCGTCTTCTCGATGTCTTCAGGAGCCATTTGGACCTGCCAGTAGCCACTGGTGAGGTCCAGTGTGCAGAAATATGCTGCTGTCTTTAAAGCTGTCAGAGACTCTTCGATTTGAGGAAGCGGGTAGGCATCCTTGTGAGTTGCAGCATTGAGCTTGCGATAATCTACGCAGAAGCGTAGACTACTGTGTTTCTTTTTAACTATCACCAGTGGGGCGGCCCATGGGCTATGGCTTTTGCTGACGACCCCTGCCTCTTTCATTTCCGCAATCATGTTCCTCACTGGCTGATACATAGCTGGAGGAAGTGGTCGGTGTCGTTCCTTGATCTGAGGGGTAGTCCCCGTGGGGATGTGATGATACACTTCGTCCGCCTGTCCAAAATCAGAAAGGTGTTGGCTGAATGCAGCAGCATTGCATTGCACAATCTGCAGTACTCCGTCTCATTTATCGGTGGGGGTGTCAACATCGCCGATTTGGATCTCAGCCCACCATGGAGGTTCCTCATTAGTTGCCGACATCTTTTCGGCTGCCGCTCCTTGTTGAGCTGCGGTTACACCCTGTCCCATGATGTCTTGAAAGTAGAACCAACTGACTTTTGCCACAGGGCAGTACCTGTAGATCCTGATGGCATACGAGTGCGGGTTCAAGAGGTGGACTGGTACCCTTCCATGTACCACTTTGGCTAATGTCTTCGCCACAGCGAATGAAGGTTGTCCATCCCAGTCACAGGGTTCCACCAGAGCCTCGTAGTCCCTTCCCCCAGGACCAATTCTCGTCTTGCACCACACCACTTGTTCAGAGTTCAGTTTCAGTAGAACATGTTGGCGGTCAGCGATTCGGGCCTTTCTAATCTCACCCTGACTATTAACAAACCTCCTTTGACCCTCTAGCAATCTGACCATCTGTTGCAGGGCCTTTCATTCCCTAGGGGCTGCTGTCTTCATCTCGTGTCAAAGGGCTTTGACTAGTTCCTCTGGACAGTCTCTCAAGATGTTCATGCCCAGGATAACGGGTGGCAAATGCGCACTGAGCGCGGTGGTGACGAGGTATCCTTGGCTGGTCAAGGTGGGGTTTCCTACTTTCACATCAGCTTTCCAGTAGCCCTGAAAGGCGACGGGTTTTCTATTGCTGGCTAGCAGGTGGAGCCATGTAGCGGGTGGGGACACAATGGCGGCTTCATCCCAGTGTTGAAGGAACTCCATGAGTCAGATGGTAGAGATGGTATCCAGAAGAGCCGGTATCTCGGTCCCATTGATACGTATATTCAGATGAGGGCACTCTCCAACATACTGGGGCCACCAATCCCGTGACGGCGGACATGTCAGTGGTTCTCCTCCTGAGGGTCGGTCCCTCGTCTCGGGGTCCCCTCGTTTAAAGGGTCAAGTGGGCAGTTCCTTTCGATATGTCCACTTTGGCGACATCCTCTACAAATCGGCCGACCCTGTGAATCAAACTGGTCAGTAGGCCATCAGCTTGACTCTCTCGTGACCTCCCATCGAGGGCTGTTTCTTCCACCGTGCTCCTGGTGCCATTCTCTGCGTCGGCCTCCACTCGGTTCTTTGCTGAGTTCTTCCTGCTTCTAGCTCATCCGGGACAGGCTAAGCGTCACGTCTGACATCTGGCGATTCAGGGCTTCGATCAGGTCTGGTCCCGGTGGGGCCTGCGCTTGCTGAAGGACTGCCCCCGTTCGTGTGAAGGCATCTACATTTTTGTACGGGGAGATCCTCTTGAGGTTTTTTTTGTCAATTCTCCCTGATGCCCCATCGTCTTCGGTCCCATTGCCCTGGTTCAATACCAATATTGTAAGACATCTTCTTTAAATGCAGAGAAAGAATTATCTGGCTTTTGGCATCTCTACATTCGTAACTGTGACCGAATTGCTTCGCTTTGTGCCCCTTCAATAAATAAGTTAATTAGGGTTTCATCGGTCAGTCCAACATCCTGTGTGTCCAATGATCATACAGCCTTCAGGGCTTCCTGTAGGCCTAGTGCAAATTCCTGCAAAGATTCACCTGGTCGTTGCTTTCTCGTGTACAGATGGCTCTTTAGTTCTGCTACTGTTTTACAGTCGAATATGTTCCTGAGTTTCTGGAATGTACCATTTGCACTCTTCTTCTCATTATCTTCCCATGCTCCTACTTCCCTCAGTGCCGGGCCTGTTAATTGTCCCTTCAGGATCTTTACTTTTTGTTCTTCAGTGAGTGAATATAAGCGAAACATAGAAAGCATTTTGTCTCTAAATTCCTTGAAAGTACTTGAACCAGGAACTTGTTTTCCTGCGTATGTTGGTAACCATGGGGCCCCAAAGTAGTATGGCATGGTGATAGGTGATGCAGTCATCCCAATCGGGTTTCTGGGTAACGCTGGTGGTTGTCCCTGTCCCGAAGATGACTCAGAAGAACGCTTGCACTTTATTTAATGAATTCCTGGGAAGGTGTCAGCAGACATAAGGTACTTGTAGGAAGATGTGCCGAATGGGCTAACTGTAATGTAACATAGCAGCAATGGATAACGGTTCTAACCGTATTTATTAGTGATGAGCGGATTCGGTTTTACTCGGTTTTACTCGGTTCTCAAAACGGCATCTTATTGGCTCACGGATGTCACGTGTTTTGGATAGCCAATAAGATGCCGTTTTGAGAACCGAGTAAAACCGAGTAAAACCGAGTAAAACCGAACCTCGCTCATCACTAGTATTTATAGCCACAAAAGAAAAGGTAAGTCGGTGAGGAGAACTATACGTCTTAGTGCTCCTAAGTTTATTGTATCCACGGAAAGGTAAGTCAAAGAAAATCAAGTTTCTTCAGGTATAATAACCTATGAATGGAGCTCTGGTGCAATGGTCACAGATGGATCCCAATATATATATATATATATATATATATATATATATATATATGAGCAGAGTGGTGACGGGGCACCTGTGTTAATGTTGGAGGCTCCTGATGTCTGCCTCGGAGTCTCCGGCTGCAGTCCTTCCTATATGCCACTGGGTCACTGGTGGGGTATGGGTTAGAGCTGCCTGGCTTGGGGAATAGTGAGGGGAAGGCATGCAGTCAGGTCTCCCTTCAGTGTGGTTAGCGGGCAGCTCCGGCACTCTGCACCCACTGTCCCCGTGTGTCCACTTTCCCCCTGTGCTCCATGCAACACTCCCCCCTCTGCTGTGCTCCGGCGGCAGCTGGTGGCTCTCCTGCAGCTCTCACTCTCCGGTGGTGGCTGGGCTCTATTCGTTGGTTGAGTCGTGCCAGCTATCACACCAATGGCTCTGGTTCTCCTGCAGCTACCTCTCCGCAATCAGCAGCTGCCTCTCCACACTTGCGCGTTGCCGCCCAGCTTTCTTTTTTTATCGGTCCTCCCCTCCATTTTCGCACCTGTTCTCCTCCAATCCAGGGGACTCCAGGAGTTCACACTCTCTTTCCACAGCAGGAGTGCTCCTGGGTCCCGATGCCCTCCTTCTCAGCCTTCTCCGCGGGCCGTTGCTAGGCAACCGGAGAAGGGACATTTAACAGTCAGTGCCTGTCTAGCTGACAGGTCTCAGGCAGCGTTGGCTGCAGTTAGAGCCATGATGGGGGTAGTAGTGGTATCCCAAACGTGGGTACCATATGTTTATCATAATGAGATATCATGGGGATGAGACCCAAGCCTAAACACATTTTATTATTAACATTTTCTTATATAGCTCAGCATATTCCATTGCACTTTACAATTAGAACATTTATGTTTCATATACACCTTATACACATATTCTTAACATAATATTAGACAATTTTAATCATTTTGTGCATGAAGATTATTTTAATAAATGTTGGTGTTGAAACCTTCATAATGGAATTTTCCCAAGTAGAGATTTGTGCAGACCCCATGTTTTGGTTTTGGAAAACCTATCCTCAAAGTGTTTTGGTTACGATTCAGATTTTTGTTTATTTTGGAATCCTTTAAATAAAACCAGCTAAAATCATGTAGTTTGGACCTGTTTACAATGCAATCCAAAACCTGAGTTTGGTTTATAAATCCGAATTTTGAACTGACAGCAGAACCAAGCCAGGATTAGGTTCTACTCGGAATGTCAAAGTGATTCCGAACTGAGACTCGATTTGATTTGGTACCCCTGCAGTTTTCCCTAAATACAAACACACCCGAACTTAGAAGTTCCAAACTGATAACAGACCCGAGCCAGGGTTCCGAGTCCTGGCTCAGGTCTGTTATCAGTTTGGAACTTGGATTTAAATACCGAACTCGGGTTTGGATTGCATGATTTTAGCTGTGTTTGTCCATTTTTATCAATGTTATCAATTTAAAAAAACCGAATCCGCATCAAAATACTTAAGGGTATTTTTGCCAAAATCAAAACATGATGATAAATTAGAACCAAAATATGGGGTCCACACACATCTCTATCTAGTCTGGACAGAAGTTGCACCCATTTTGCTACCAACTCTGCTACAGCCCTATCTAATCAAAATACAAAATAACGTATAGCACATATTGTAAGTTACATACTGTATAATGTTTATAATGTTTGTTAAATTATAGTTAGAAAGAAGACAGTAACCACTGTATGATTGAAGTGTCATACTGCCCATGCCCTTGTCTGTGTTTTAGACAGAGCTAGGTATAGTCATGGTGTCATTTTACTCTAGGTTTGAGAGATGCAGTATACATAAATAGACCCACAGATGATAGAATTGTTTGGTGTCCTACTTGTACACCTGGCTTGTAGATGATGAATGTTAAACAAAAAAAAATGAAATGATTGATGGATGCAAGATCAAGATCTCCTCCACATAGGATTATTAGTAACATTTGATGAGGCATGGTGACAGTGATGGCAATGCTTGTTTTTATATTCCCCTACAGTAAGTGAATAAGCCAATAAACACAACTCTCACTTTTTCCACCAAGTAAAATATTCCACTTCAGTTACTGATGTGTGTTTAATATCTCTGTTTATCGTAGAGATAGATTTAGTGAGGGAAAATGCAACAGCGCATAATCCCATTACACACTATGTTATAAGAAGAAACAAAGCTATTCACTTCAATGGAAGTGTGACACAGTCATAGCATGAAAGTAAATATAATGCAAAACTATGAGTATTGCTAGTTAGAGTGAAACCCATCAGCTTGCAAGCATTTTCTGATTAAATACATCATTATACACCAAAACTCTGTGTATTGCTAGCCTTTTTTATTTTATTATTGCTTCTTTATGTAACATGCATTAGACCTAGGGTCTGAGCACCATTTTGTTTTTAATCATCATCGCGTGCAGGGCTGGGGCTACCATCTTGGATAGCAGAGTTTAGGAGGCTCCTTAAACATACTTGGCCAAATATAATAGAGTGGCAGTTTCAGAAAATGAGAGATTTGTTAAGGTTTTTCAAGTTTTTTTTTTAAAGTGGCAATCATTTACAATGAAAAACCAGGTTGATCTTGCTGTGTAAATGATTGCTACTTTAAAAAAACTGCAAAACCTTACAAAATCTCTCACTTTCTGAAGCTCTCATTCTATTACATTTGGCCCACAATGTGTTACTTTCAGGCCCTGATTCTGAAGACCCCCATACATAACAGCCCTGATTCCCTGATCCAACGGCACCTCTGATCACTGGCCATCAGTGATCCTCCTGGTATTCAGAGAAAAATCCCAGATTTGGTTTTTAAAGATGTTTAATATTCCTGATTACTTAACTTGGCCGTCAGGGAACATGGAAATTGTGGCTATACGCCGCTGAAGTATGGGGCCTTAAGTAACACACAATTCTGCTAAACTTCCATACGTCATCTGTGTTTGGAGGTCTAATGAGAGTGTCCACCGATATATGTCGCATGACCTCTGTGACTATAATCATTAGCGGCAATTACCCCTACCGCATGCTGGGTGCAAGAGAACCATCTGAAATAGGATCACTTCAGCATATGTCTGACTAAGAAGTTGGACATGGTGCAACTCTGGTAACACAACTACTACATTGCCTACAACACTTCCAAAAGATGAATGTCTTCTGCCCAGTTAATACCCCCCCTATCCCCCCCGCCCAAGTTGACACTGAATAACACTTATTTTATAGCAGGAGGGAAACATCCTAGACCCATCTGACTCAGAGTCGAATGAAGATACACAAAGATGTTCACTGCCTTGCATGCACAGTTTGCTAAAACTCGCTAGATGCAGTTATATACAGTTTTGGACGTGACTCAGAATTAGACTCGCAGTGTTTTTATATTTACTCAATGTTTAGAGCTTTAACTTAAGAACTCATGGAGTGACATACTAGTCTGACCACCTTGCCACCTAAATTTTTCAAGGGAACACGTAAAAATGGAATATGTTAAAGTGGGCCCATCAGCCTAGGACGCATAATGGTGCCCAAAGAGAAAGGGGACAGGAAAGAGCAGACATGCACATAAGGTTCTTACTACTGCTATTCTTTTAAACTTGCCTCTTCATCTGCATACAGGAAAGAGATACCTACCTGCAGTTCTCTAGATCTAGCCTATCATGCCACACGCTCTCTTTAACTGAACTAAGTGGCACAGCTCTACCTACAACAGGAACTAGTGTCCAAACTAGGGAGGAGTGGGTTCGGTTCCCTGAGAACCGCACCCTACCAAACCCCCACGTCCCGAGCCCGTATCTGAGCCTTGCTCGGGCCTTCCCACCAGACTCGGAAACCAGAACGTGGCAAAACGTCATCATCCCGCTGTCGGATTCTCGTGGGTTTTGGATTCCATATAAGGAGCCACGCACTGCCGCCATTTTCACTCCAGTCCTCTAGAATGTAGTGAGAGGACGTGTCTTCTCAGTGTCTGTGCGGGAAAGTGGAGTGGCGCATGGGGTTGCAACCTGCTCTTATGTGTCATTCCAGTGCTGTCTTGTGCTGCATCAGTCCAGTCACAGTGGTTTTGTCATGTGCTGCCATAAGACCAGTGCTGCTGTATAAGTCCAGTCCAGTGGTGCTGTCTTGTGCTGCATCAGTCCACTGGTGGTGTCCTGTGCTGCCATAAGTGCAGTGGTGCTGCTGTATAAGTCCAGTGCAGTGATGCTGTGTTGTGCTGCATCAGTCCAGTGGTGGTGTCCTGTGCTGCCATAAGTCCAGTGGTGGTGTCCTGTGCTGCCATAAGTCCAATGGTACTGCTGTATAAGTCCATTGCAGTGTTGTATCAGTCCAGTCACAGTGGTGGTGTCCTGTGTTGCCATAAGTCCAGGGGTACTGCCGTATAAGTTCAGTGGTACTGCTGTATAAGTCCAATCCAGTGGTGCAGCTGTATAAGTTCAGGGGTACTGCCATATAAGTCCAGTCCAGTGGTGCAGCCGCATAAGTCCAGTGGTACTGCCGTATAAGTCCAGTGGTACTGCCGTATAAGTCCAGTGGTACTGCTGTATAAGTTCAGGGGTACTGCCGTATAAGTCCAGTGGTACTGCCATATAAGATCAGGGGTACTGGCGTATAAATCCAGTCCAGTGGTGCAGCCATATAAGTCCAGTGGTACTGCCGTATAAGTCCTGTGGTACTGCCGTCTAAGTCCAGGGGTAATGCTGTATAGGTTCAGTGGTACTGCCGTATAAGTCCAGTCCAGTGGTGCAGCCGTATAAGTTCAGGGGTACTGCCATATAAGTCCAGTGGTGCTGTCCTGTGCTGTATATTATTTACTCCAAATAAAGGGGTTATTAATATTTAATCCAAATCATTTTTGCAGGGTTTGCCCTGTGTGGTTTTGGAGTACGCTCTTCTGTGTCGCATATTGTTATATATCTCTGTCCAAATGAAAGGGTTATTATTATCCAAATTGTTTTTACAGGCTTTGCTGTGCGTGTGTGGTTTAGGGGTACACTCTCCCGTGCCACCAATATTGTTATATAACTCCATCCAAATAAAAGGGTTATTATTATCTAAATTATTTTTACAGGCTTTGGCGTGTGTGTGTGGTTTAGTGCTGTTTGGGGCCTAGTTTTTAAAAGTGCCATCCTGTCTGCCACTGCAGTGCCACTCCTAGATGGGCTAGGTGTTTGTGTCGCACACCTGTGTCGCTTAGCTTAGCCATCCAGCTACCTCATTGCACCTCTTTTTCTTCTTTGTATTATGTGCTGTTGGGGCCTAGTTTATAAATCTGCCATCCTGTCTGACTCTGCAGTGCCACTCCTAGATGGGCCAGGTGTTTGTGCCGCACACTTGTGTCGCTTAGCAAAATCATCCAGCTACCTTGGTGCAACCTTTTGACCTCAAAACAATATTGTGAGGTGTTCAAAATAGTCTGGAAATGAGTGGAAATTAATGTTATTGAGGTTAATAATACTGTAGGATCAAAATTACCCCCAACTTCTGTGATTTTAGCTATTTTTGTGTTTTTTTAAAAAATCATCCAGATCCAAAACCAAAACCCGAAAGGGTGGTTTTGGCAAAACCAATCCAGATCCAAAACATGAGTGAAGATCCAGATCCAAAACCAAAACACAAAACATGAAAAGTGCCCGCCGCACATCTCTAGTTCAAACACATCTATACATTTCTTACTAAAGGTGTAGTGTACTATCTTCAAAGGCTAAGTCAGCCTACAACTTACTGAGAACAGCATAGAATATTTTTTCTATAATGCAATCACAGGCAATAGGACAAGCTTTACTTGGTTTATCGGTGGCTTTGAATTAATTAGTTAGTCCACACACCTATGCGGCAGCAGCGTCACAGGCATAGCGCTCAAGCTTATTCCGGGGTTATGGGTCACATCTGAACCTGTAACGGTAACCACAGGCCTAGTGCCAATAAGTCATGGACCCATGGGCCTAGCGTCTGACCTATCACAGCCCCATGGGCCTAGAGCCCAAACCTATCATAGGCTCACCAGATGATCTAGGGCATGAGTCTGCAACCTGCAGATCTCCAGCTACTATGGAACTACACATCCCAGCATGTCATGCCAAAGTTTTGTTTTTAAGGCATGCTAAAACTGAGGCAGGGTATGCTGGGATGTGTAGTTCCACAGCAGCTGGAGAGTCGCAGGTTGCAGACTCATTAACTAGGGGCATTAGAGGAATGTATAGAATGCCCACGGGTGCCTACCCATTACTGTGGTTGAGACTGTGGGGCACAGAAGAGTTTTTTTGCCTGCCAGCAGCACAAATCTCCCCAGTCCTCAGCTTCTTTCTTCTATCTCGAGAGCTGGTCCCAACCGCAATCACTGCCATTGGCAGACATGCTTCTCCTTTTGAGCCTATAGTCTTTTGCTTGGCATCTTCTGGCCTCTTCTACAGTCACTAGAGCTCTTTTTCCTTGTAGGTGCATCATCTTCCCATGCGCTGGCTAATTAAAGCCAGAATGAGTGTGTGTGTGTGTGTGTGTGTGGGGGGGGGGGGGGGGCTATGATGCGTTGGTCACAAAGGGCACCAAATTTGAAAGGTCCTCAGTTGGCACTGGAGTCAGATGCTCATTTCCAGCCTAGCGACCAATGACCTAACTATTTTGTTACTATGTGAATTAGAGATGAGCGGGTTCGGTTCCTCGGAATCCGAACCCGCCCGAACTTCAGGTTTTTTTACACGGGTCCGAGCGACTCGGATCTTCCCGCCTTGCTCGGTTAACCCGAGCGCGCCCGAACGTCATCATCCCGCTGTCGGATTCTCGTGAGGCTCGGATTCTATCGCGAGACTCGGATTCTATATAAGGAGCCGCGCGTCGCCGCCATTTTCACACGTGCATTGAGATTGATAGGGAGAGGACGTGGCTGGCGTCCTCTCCGTTTATAGAGAAGAGAGTGAGACTAGAGTAGAGAGAGACACAGTATTTACTTTAGTAATTTTGGGGAGCATTAGGAGGAGTACTACTACTTGCTGAAGTGATAGTGTGACTGTATATCTGACTTGTGGGGGAGACAGTGGGGAGCAGTTAGAGTCTGAGAGCAGGAGTACATATTTTAACGTACAGTGCACACTTTTGCTGCCAGAGTGCCACACTGCCATTGTGACCACACTGACCACCAGTATATATTGTGATTGTCTGCTTAGGAGTACTACTTGCAAGTTGCTGATAGTGTGACCAGTGACCTGACCACCAGTTTAATTAATCACCACCAGTTTAATATATATATATATATATATATATAATTGTATATAATATATATATAATTGTATACCACCTACCCGTGTTTTTTTTTTTTTCTTTCTTCTTGATACATACTACTATAGTAGCTTACTGTAGCAGTCTGCGGTGCTGCTGAGCTGACAGTGTCCAGCAGGTCCGTCATCAGTCATTACATAATAAATATATATACCTGTCCGGCTGCAGTACTAGTGATATTATATATATATATATTAATTTCATCTCATTATCATCCAGTCTATATTAGCAGCAGACACAGTACGGTAGTCCACGGCTGTAGCTACCTCTGTGTCGGCAGTCGCTGGTCCATCCATAATTGTATACTACCTACCCGTGTTTTTTTTTTTCTTTCTTCTTGATACATACTACTATAGTAGCTTACTGTAGCAGTCTGCGGTGCTGCTAAGCTGACAGTGTCCAGCAGGTCCGTCATCAGTCATTACATAATAAATATATATACCTGTCCGGCTGCAGTACTAGTGATATTATATATATATATATATATATATTAATTTCATCTCATTATCATCCAGTCTATATTAGCAGCAGACACAGTACGGTAGTCCACGGCTGTAGCTACCTCTGTGTCGGCAGTCGCTGGTCCATCCATAATTGTATACCACCTACCCGTGTTTTTTTTTCTTTTTCTTTCTTCTTGATACATACTACTATAGTAGCTTACTGTAGCAGTCTGCGGTGCTGCTGAGCTGACAGTGTCCAGCAGGTCCGTCATCAGTCATTACATAATAAATATATATACCTGTCCGGCTGCAGTACTAGTGATATTATATATATATATATATATATATATATTAATTTCATCTCATTATCATCCAGTCTATATTAGCAGCAGACACAGTACGGTAGTCCACGGCTGTAGCTACCTCTGTGTCGGCAGTCGCTGGTCCATCCATAAGTATACTAGTATCCATCCATCTCCATTGTTTACCTGAGGTGCCTTTTAGTTGTGCCTATTAAAATATGGAGAACAAAAATGTTGAGGTTCCAAAATTAGGGAAAGATCAAGATCCACTTCCACCTCGTGCTGAAGCTGCTGCCACTAGTCATGGCCGAGATGATGAAATGCCAGCAACGTCGTCTGCCAAGGCCGATGCCCAATGTCATAGTACAGAGCATGTAAAATCCAAAACACCAAATATCAGTAAAAAAAGGACTCCAAAATCTAAAATAAAATTGTCGGAGGAGAAGCGTAAACTTGCCAATATGCCATTTACCACACGGAGTGGCAAGGAACGGCTGAGGCCCTGGCCTATGTTCATGGCTAGTGGTTCAGCTTCACATGAGGATGGAAGCACTCAGCCTCTCGCTAGAAAAATGAAAAGACTCAAGCTGGCAAAAGCACCGCAAAGAACTGTGCGTTCTTCGAAATCCCAAATCCACAAGGAGAGTCCAATTGTGTCGGTTGCGATGCCTGACCTTCCCAACACTGGACGTGAAGAGCATGCGCCTTCCACCATTTGCACGCCCCCTGCAAGTGCTGGAAGGAGCACCCGCAGTCCAGTTCCTGATAGTCAGATTGAAGATGTCAGTGTTGAAGTACACCAGGATGAGGAGGATATGGGTGTTGCTGGCGCTGGGGAGGAAATTGACAAGGAGGATTCTGATGGTGAGGTGGTTTGTTTAAGTCAGGCACCCGGGGAGACACCTGTTGTCCGTGGGAGGAATAGGGCCGTTGACATGCCTGGTGAAAATACCAAAAAAATCAGCTCTTCGGTGTGGAAGTATTTCAACAGAAATGCGGACAACATTTGTCAAGCCGTGTGTTGCCTTTGTCAAGCTGTAATAAGTAGGGGTAAGGACGTTAACCACCTCGGAACATCCTCCCTTATACGTCACCTGCAGCGCATTCATAATAAGTCAGTGACAAGTTCAAAAACTTTGGGCGACAGCGGAAGCAGTCCACTGACCAGTAAATCCCTTCCTCTTGTAACCAAGCTCACGCAAACCACCCCACCAACTCCCTCAGTGTCAATTTCCTCCTTCCCCAGGAATGCTAATAGACCTGCAGGCCATGTCACTGGCAATTCTGACGAGTCCTCTCCTGCCTGGGATTCCTCCGATGCATCCTTGCGTGTAACGCCTACTGCTGCTGGCGCTGCTGTTGTTGCTGCTGGGAGTCGATGGTCATCCCAGAGGGGAAGTCGTAAGCCCAATTTTACTACTTCCACCAAGCAATTGACTGTCCAACAGTCCTTTGCGAGGAAGATGAAATATCACAGCAGTCATCCTGTTGCAAAGCGGATAACTGAGGCCTTGACAACTATGTTGGTGTTAGACGTGCGTCCGGTATCCGCCGTTAGTTCACAGGGAACTAGACAATTTCTTGAGGTAGTGTGCCCCCGTTACCAAATACCATCTAGGTTCCACTTCTCTAGGCAGGCGATACCGAGAATGTACACGGACGTCAGAAAAAGACTCACCAGTGTCCTAAAAAATGCAGTTGTACCCAATGTCCACTTAACCACGGACATGTGGACAAGTGGAGCAGGGCAGGGTCAGGACTATATGACTGTGACAGCCCACTGGGTAGATGTATGGACTCCCGCCGCAAGAACAGCAGCGGCGGCACCAGTAGCAGCATCTCGCAAACGCCAACTCTTTCCTAGGCAGGCTACGCTTTGTATCACCGGTTTCCAGAATACGCACACAGCTGAAAATCTCTTACGGCAACTGAGGAAGATCATCGCGGAATGGCTTACCCCAATTGGACTCTCCTGTGGATTTGTGGCATCGGACAACGCCAGCAATATTGTGTGTGCATTAAATATGGGCAAATTCCAGCACGTCCCATGTTTTGCACATACCTTGAATTTGGTGGTGCAGAATTTTTAAAAAAACGACAGGGGCGTGCAAGAGATGCTGTCGGTGGCCAGAAGAATTGCGGGACACTTTCGGCGTACAGGCACCACGTACAGAAGACTGGAGCACCACCAAAAACGCCTGAACCTGCCCTGCCATCATCTGAAGCAAGAAGTGGTAACGAGGTGGAATTCAACCCTATATATGCTTCAGAGGTTGGAGGAGCAGCAAAAGGCCATTCAAGCCTATACAATTGAGCACGATATAGGAGGTGGAATGTACCTGTCTCAAGCGCAGTGGAGAATGATTTCAACGTTGTGCAAGGTTCTGCAACCTTTTGAACTTGCCACACGTGAAGTCAGTTCAGACACTGCCAGCCTGAGTCAGGTCATTCCCCTCATCAGGCTTTTGCAGAAGAAGCTGGAGGCATTGAAGGAGGAGCTAAAAGGGAGCGATTCCGCTAGGCATGTGGGACTTGTGGATGGAGCCCTAAATTCGCTTAACAAGGATTCACGGGTGGTCAATCTGTTGAAATCAGAGCACTACATTTTGGCCACCGTGCTCGATCCTAGATTTAAAACCTACCTTGGATCTCTCTTTCCGGCAGACACAAGTCTGCTGGGGTTCAAAGACCTGCTGGTGACAAAATTGTCAAGTCAAGCGGAACGCGACCTGTCAACATCTACTCCTTCACATTCTCCCGCAACTGGGGGTGCGAGGAAAAGGCTCAGAATTCCGAGCCCACCCGCTGGCGGTGATGCAGGGCAGTCTGGAGCGACTGCTGATGCTGACATCTGGTCCGGACTGAAGGACCTGACAACGATTACGGACATGTCGTCTACTGTCACTGCATATGATTCTCTCCCCATTGAAAGAATGGTGGAGGATTATATGAGTGACCGCATCCAAGTAGGCACGTCAGACAGTCCGTACTTATACTGGCAGGAAAAAGAGGCAATTTGGAGGCCCTTGCACAAACTGGCTTTATTCTACCTAAGTTGCCCTCCCACAAGTGTGTACTCCGAAAGAGTGTTTAGTGCCGCCGCTCACCTTGTCAGCAATCGGCGTACGAGGTTACTTCCAGAAAATGTGGAGAAGATGATGTTCATTAAAATGAATTATAATCAATTCCTCCGTGGAGACATTGACCAGCAGCAATTGCCTCCACAAAGTACACAGGGAGCTGAGATGGTGGATTCCAGTGGGGACGAATTGATAATCTGTGAGGAGCGGGATGTACACGGTGATATATCGGAGGATGATGATGAGGTGGACATCTTGCCTCTGTAGAGCCAGTTTGTGCAAGGAGAGATTAATTGCTTCTTTTTCGGTGGGGGTCCAAACCAACCCGTCATTTCAGTCACAGTCGTGTGGCAGACCCTGTCACTGAAATGATGGGTTGGTTAAAGTGTGCATGTCCTGTTTATACAACATAAGGGTGGGTGGGAGGGCCCAAGAACAATTCCATCTTGCACCTCTTTTTTCTTTCATTTTTATTTGCGTCATGTGCTGTTTGGGGAGTGTTTTTTGGAAGGGCCATCCTGCGTGACACTGCAGTGCCACTCCTAGATGGGCCAGGTGTTTGTGTCGGCCACTAGGGTCGCTTATCTTACTCACACAGCTACCTCATTGAGCCTCTTTTTTTCTTCTTTGCATCATGTGCTGTTTGGGGAGTGTTTTTTGGAAGGGCCATCCTGCGTGACACTGCAGTGCCACTCCTAGATGGGCCAGGTGTTTGTGTCGGCCACTAGGGTCGCTTATCTTACTCACACAGCTACCTCATTGCGCCTCTTTTTTCTTTGCGTCATGTGCTGTTTGGGAGTGTTTTTTGGAAGGGCCATCCTGCGTGACACTGCAGTGCCACTCCTAGATGGGCCAGGTGTTTGTGTCGGCCACTAGGGTCGCTTATCTTACTCACACAGCTACCTCATTGCGCCTCTTTTTTTCTTTGCGTCATGTGCTGTTTGGGGAGTGTTTTTTGGAAGGGCCATTCTGCGTGACACTGCAGTGCCACTCCTAGATGGGCCAGGTGTTTGTGTCGGCCACTAGGGTCGCTTAGCTTAGTCATCCAGCGACCTCGGTGCAAATTTTAGGACTAAAAATAATATTGTGAGGTGCAGTGGCGTGCAGTGAGCTCAGTGGCTGGTGAGGCACTGCAGCCATAATGTACACTGAGTTCCGTCGATGACCCCTACCACCGTCCACTACTGCACCTGAGCCAATGCCAGCTACCGCCGCCCCTTATGCCCGCTGCTCCTGCCACTAAAGTTCACTGCATCCACCAATGGCTTACAAAATCGCCATCAACTACCCCGACCCCCACCACTAATTTGCATCTCAGTCCAATACTGCCAATACACGCAGCCTTCCTGCTCATTAAACTTGTGATGAGCTGACGACTAATACATTGTCAATTTTTATCAAATAAAAAATAAATATTAATGAAATATTAAGTTAATGAAAGTCCTGGACAACAAAATAGCCAACAGAGGGTGGCAGGAAGAGTGTGATGCCAGGGAGCTGGTGACAGGAAGAGGGTGATACAAGGGAGAGGGTGACAGGAAGAATGTGACGCCAGGAAGAGGGTGACACAAGGAAGAGGGTGACAGGAAGAGCGTGATGTCAGGGAGCTGGTGACAGGAAGAGGGTGATACAAGGGAGAGGGTGACAGGAAGAATGTGACGCCAGAGAGAGGGTGACACAAGGAAGAGGGTGACAGGAAGAACCTGATGTCAGGGAGAGGGTGACAGGAAGAGGGTGATGCCAGGGAGAGAGTGACGCCAGAGAGAGGGTGACAGGGAGAGGGTGACACAAGGTTGAGGGTGACAGGAAGACCGTGACGCCAGGGATAGGGTGACAGCAGTAGCAGTTGGTGAGAGTGTGACAGAGAGAAGGAAAGGGTGATGGGAACAGACAGTGAATGACAATGATATTGCTTTTTATTTACCAGGTCTTGGTCCTAGAACTGCAGCGCGGCTCCTCTGCACAGACTGCACTCAGAGTGACCATAGTAAGTCAGAGCAGTAGCGGATCTAGACTTTACTTTTAAGGGGGGGGGGGGGCAGTTTAAGAATGAATACAGATTCCTCCCCTCTATACTCATTACTCTTCCCACTTACAGTCCTGCCAGGGGCAAACACAGGATTTACTGGGGGGGAGGGGGGTGTCTTCCCAGTAATGTAGCAGCAACCATCTGCGCCCCTTCTGTAAATAGTAGTAACCGCAAACCAGTGGATGGCACTTGGAGGCTCATGTGGTACAAAATACGCTGACACAGCAAGTCTAAATGACAAAGTTTCAGAGCTGTGGCCCATCATCGTAATAAAAGGGACACAGTTATGAAACGTCATTTAAACTTGCAGTTTCAGTGTATTTTGTACCACATGAGCCTCCAAGTCCCGTCCACTGGTTTGCGTATATATATATATTTGCAGGAATGAGAGGCGGCACTCGGAGACTTCGGAAATCAACAAGCGTGTATTAAAGTGTAGCACTTTAATACACGTTTATTGATTTACTAAGTCTTCGACGGCCGCCTCTCATTGCTGCAAATTTACATAGGGGCTCTTCTTTGGAGTGCCGGAGCAGCTGCATATTTATATTTATATATATATATATATATATATATATATAAAAATGTTAGGCGGCACTGTAAAAAAAAAAAATCAGTGTTTAATTATCAATGTTTCAGGTACTGTCTCCCCGTCATCAGGATACACTGCAAACATTGTTTAAACACTGATTTTTGCACTGGAGCAGTATTTGTAACAGATAATAAAAATAAAATATATATATTGTGTCTGTGTGTGTGTATAAAAGAATACAGACACAGACTATACACACATACATAACCACATAGATAGATAGATATATATATATATATATATCTATATATATATCTATCTATAGATATCTATCTATATATATATCTATATATATATATATATATATATATATATATATATTGATAGATATCTATATATATCTATATATATATCTATAGATATATATTGATATATATATATATATATCTATATATATATATATATATATATATACACACTGCACCTGAGCTGCAGAGCAGACATTTCCAGGAGCCGGACACTATTTAGGCCAGCACAGAGCTTTGACCGCAAGAGCTCTGTGCAGCGGGAGATGCGAACGCGAACGCGAACGCGGCTATGTTTAAGACGGACACCCGTCTGTCTCCATCATTAAAAAATAGAATTTGGTCCATCAGGGCCCGAACCCCCCACCCCTGCGTGCGCTACTGATGGCCCGGGAGCAGTCCTCACCCACAGCCCTGAGCCAGCTGCTGCTCACCTCGCATCCGGCTCCGGCTCTTCCTTCACTGATTGCTGCACACGAAGCCCGGGCAGCTGGCGCTGATTCGCTGCTGTCACCGGC